>NW_022145598.1:32515850-32702485 GCF_000002235.5 Strongylocentrotus purpuratus
CCCAAATCCTACATCTAAAGCTACATGTACACGTATGTCTTTGAGGAAAAAATGTCTGATCACTATATTTTTTTCCTTGTTGCTATCAGTAAACGGATGTTAATAGCATTTTGTTAAGTGACTAAATGCTAAGATAGGCTGCAATTCATGTGAACTTTAAATGTTGCGTAAAGAATGTTTAAAATGCAAAAAAAGCTGATGGTCAGAAATTAATCCTCCATCACAGTCTCGAGTATAAATTCTAGGTACTCTTAATTCTTTCTAATATTGTTATGCAATTTTCTTGTTTTGTTGTGTTAATCACATATTGTATGTAAATTTTTATATATATTTTATGAGAAGTGGAACTAAATAAATGAAATGAGATGAAATTATTATAACTTTTTTGTTTTAATTTTTTTAAACCAAATATATCAATGCTGCAGTCTGTTTGAGAAATGCTTTGCAGTCTCACACATTGATTTAAATAATTGCCAAATTCATGAGGCCCCTATCAACAGTCAGGTATTGGTAATAAAATATGTACATTTAAAGGGGCATGTTCCCCGTATTCCAGAGGGCGTTCAAAATACGTACCCGCTGGCGGACGGTGCTAGCTGCCTATTGACATCAACAGAATACGGCTCTTACGCAGATGGCATGTTCCGAATGCCCGGACAATGTCGATTATCGCATACATGTGCCGAAGTAATACCAATCGCAGTTCGGCTCTAAGATTCGGCTGCTGTATCCGCCCACTTTCGTGACGTCGCAATCGGCAGCAATCAGCTGGCTTGGCGAAGGCAGGCCAGGCTGCGCGTACTTTGATTGACAGCTGTATGCAAATTAGAAGTCGACCTTCGGAACCAAGATGGCGATGACTAGAGCAGCGATAACTACACTGGCGGGAACATGCCCCTTTAACTAATAATTGAGTCTCCTGTTTGCCCATCACAGACACCATACCAGGTGAACCTACTCTTAGCTGGTCATGATGAGACGGATGGTCCTTGCCTGTTCTACATGGACTACCTGGGTTCACTGCAGCAGGTCCCTTTCGCTGCTCACGGCTACGGATCCTACTTCACACTGAGTATCCTTGATAGGCACTACAGGAGAGGTGAGAGTTGGCTAGTATATTCAATTCAATTCAATTCAATTCTGGTTTATTGTAAATAAAACATTCTGAATAAAAAGTCCAGAGACTCATACAATTCAGTTTACAAATTATAAATACACACAAGAATATAAGAAATCAATACTATTAGCAATCTTCATATTAATAACTAATTCTAATTAACTAAACAACTTATATCAAATAATCGTAAAATAAAACATGTTGTAATTATTCAGTTATAACATTTAAATAATGAAATGTATATGTAAATAATTCATTGTGATTGAGCTCATTATACAATCTATCAGCACCTGAGGTGAGGCTGCGTGCATCAATTTTATTGAGCCTTCATGCTGAGTATGATAGGTGCACACATCCTCAGTGAGAGCAGATAGATTTCATCAAAAGTAGCGAAAATCATGTGTTTCATACGACACTCCTAGATGATTTTAAAAGGAGTCATTTGGAGATTACTCAATGTCATTAAAAAAAAATTGAGTTTAGTGCGCTTACTTTGGCGCACACACACCATATGCTGAGATGCCAACCCTCCCTGATTTTTAAGGAGGCCTCCTTATTTTTATTTTTTTGATACGGCACTCCACACAAACTTGAATGCCTCCCTGATTCATTGAAAGATTATCTCTATTATGGTGTATGCAATCGATAGAAACCTCCCTGATTTCGGAATGAATCCTCCCTGAAAGCTGAATGTAAAGGTGGGCATATGCATATGAGGACACTTACCTCCTCGAGCACTGCTGGACATCATACACTTACCAATTGTTTGATAGTACTGGAAAGCATTTTATTTCATTTTTTTAATTGAAAAAATATATTATATTCTTTGTGGTTCAGAATTACTGCCTTCACCAGATCTTACAGGAGTGAGTTGTATTATATTGGATAGAACAGCATGTGCTTAGGTTTATTTGAATAAGAATAAGTGGTATGACATGGAGAGTGAGTAGATCACAGACTAGTTTGGCTTCTGCCACCTATATTTCTGATTGTACTTAAATGTAAATGTCTTTGCTCACTCTTTCTCCATCTTATCTTTCCTTTATATGTTACTCAGATATGACTCGGGACCAAGCAGTTGAAGTGTTGAAGAAGTGCCTATTAGAGGTAAGTGGCCCATCTGTGTGACATCTTCATCGTCGGCTGTCCACAACAAGGCCGTTTCTACTGTTGACAATGTCGTTACGGCCTTTTGCGGGCAGCAGCCGATGATATGTCATTGATTAAACAAATCTCACATTTTAGTGCAATTGGGACATTATGATTAAAAATGGTGCTAGATGTACAAGTAAAGATAATCTGAAAGTTTGAGTGAAAACAGACCATTATCAATGATAAAAATTGGAAAAAACTGATCTGATCGATTCCTTAATTCTCCCAACTATATTATTACAATTCAATTACATTTTAGGTGAATTTAAATTGTCACAAAGCAATTAATTGGCTCTATATACCATTCCAGACGTTGAAGTGTTGAAAGATTTGTAAAAGCCTGTCTTATGTCTTATTTTCATAGAAAAACGGTTGGGTAACATTTCATACAAAATTACTCAATGTTTTCATCCACCTTCAACAATTTTACTGAGTCACTTTAATGCTAGCTTCAATAACAAACTTCAAGGGAGGGGGGGGGGGGGGGGGGGGGATGTGCATATATCCATGGATTTAATTTTCAAAATACATAAGGTTAGTCACAGGTAAAGGTTGTGTTGGGTTAGGGTTAGTTATACAGTGAGTCATAAAAACACAGTTTACAATTGGGAAAAAAGTCTCTTCACATACAAATCTGGATATTCTCATACATATAGATGTGGATTGTTCAGGGTCTGTCCTATCAAATAGAACCAAAGAATCAGAGCATGTTTAATGCTTGAGTGAGACGCAGAAATGAATTCATTTGATCCCAGTACAAGTTTTCATCACTCTGGCTTGCCATAACCAGTGAAAAGAATTTGTTGCAACTCATTATATATATGCCTATATATATATTTTTCTTCTGTCTGTCTGTGTTATTACAGGTCCAGAAGAGGTTCATTGTCAACCTCCCAACGTTCCAGATCCGCATCGTCGACAAGGATGGTATTCATGAATTACCCAACCTCCCTTTAAAGCCTGCAAAAGCCTAGCATTACCATGGCAATCCATGAAACATATTTTGTAAATAATGCATACTGTATGTTCTTTTGTTATCGTTATTCTCAAAGCCTCTTAGGCTGTGGACCATTTTGTGAATGAGACAAGACGAGAAGGTAGTAAGGAAAAATGAAGGAAACTTTAAGCTCCCATGAATAAATGTTTTAATGCAGCATTGCAGGTGCAGTGATCTCCTCCCTTCCCTTTCTTGCTTGCTGTTGTTGCAAGTTTACATCTGTAACAGTAGCGAATCACACAGTGAAATCTAATCAATGTGTAGATTCATGTTTACAAGGGATATACATATATATTCTTTTCTTCTATTTGATAAATCTATTATGCCTCCTTTGTAGAACATACACCCATGTATTTCTACAAAAGGACACCAGTTTGAGTTTGTAAAAGAGAAAGAATGAAGGGAGATCCATGTCTCGGGCAGTTGCTGGTAGTGTAGTAGGTACATAGATGATGTTTGTGTTGTTGGGGTGTAGCTGGGAAACAGATGAGATTCGGTTTAACTGGATTCCAGGCCCACTGATGTAATTATTCTACCAAGATTAACATTGATGTGTAACGGTCTCATGTGGCATAAATACTTACCATTGCCTTGCTACAGGAACCTGGTAACTCCAGTACAAAGCCTATACACAAGAAAATCCAGGAGTCCAATAAAAAGAACACAAGGTGTTTCCCTATCAGTGTCGTAGACTTATTCAACAGTATACATGTAATAATAATAATGGGTTAAATAATATTGAAGGAGTGATGCAGGGTGAAAAGTTTTTGTTTATTCTCATCAGAGCACACAGAATTTTGCCCAGCCACAATGAATGAATTTACTGTTACTTTTATCTTTCTTCCAACCTGTCATCAAATTCCCTGCTAAAGTGGACTGTATATTTTCCCTGGCAGTTTATGGATAATATGATACTTATGCCCATAAAAAAAACAAATTTCTTAAAGATTGTAACCATAGCACATGGCTATTGTCACTTTTTGTTCTACACCTGATCATTTTTGTAATGATTAAAGCGAAGATACATGTATTTTGGTTCAGCAGTTTTGGTTCATAGTTCATCTAGTACATTTTAAGTGGAATGTCAAAAGTAAATTTTGAATTCTCTTACACTAGAGTGACTAGACCTCAAGTTAATTAATGTGAGATGTTGATTTGTTTTGTACATGTACAGATGTAATAAACTCTTCAAACTATTATATTCTGTGATTTTGTATCGTATGTAAATGTGCATTAATATTAGGTTTTACTTGTACAGATTCCCTGCCTGGAAAAATGCAACTAAAACACTTTCCAAAAAACCACTTGAGGGAGATGAGAAAAGCAGTCCTTATCCTGAAGCCAGTTTGGTCTTTGTCGGCAGATGGTTTTCTGTAATTTTCACACACATTAGGCCTTTAAGCCTGTCTGTACTAGTTTGGCCAGGAGGGATTAGACCACCCAGGGTGGTCACTGACAGGTGGCTATCTCATCAACTCAGCTCTCAATTAACATTAGAAAAAGAGGATCATGGGGAACCAATGGTCACCAATTAGGTATAGAGGGAGCAAGTACCTACAAGTAGTACAATGAGGCATACTAATATTATGTCTAGTCATGAACGCGGATGTAGTTGGACAATATTTCTTTGAACTATTATTTTTAATCAATTTTGGCAGCATTCATGTAGATGACCATCCCTGCTTCTATATCTTTCTCATGGGTATTATTGAACGACACATGCTCTAGAGCCAATTGCTCCATCATCAATTTCCGACATTAATCAAATTCCTCGATGCAACTCTAGACCAATCACTGTATCCAGCACTAACCTAAACCGAAAATTGAAACCATAATCGCATCTCAAGTTCTAACCCCTCGGGCCAGTTTCTCAAAACCGTCATAAGTCTAAGTTCTAGACATCCCATATAAAAGCATGGTCATTCTATGACACGTTTCAATGGGAAGTCAAAGAAGTTAGACTTGTGATGGTCTAGAGAAACTGGCCCCACATCTCAGATGAAATACAGCCTGAAGCAATTGTCAGATCAATGAATCCTCCTCCCCCCCCCCCCCCCCTCCCCCTCCTCCACCTCCCACTCATGGAAACATTGCACATCATAAAAATCTATCCTTACAAGCATGTACTTACAGTACTTTTCTTTAGAAATTTTATTCAATTGTCAAGATTAAATAATATACAAATGTGAACAAATTCTGTATTCCTTTTTGTCATACAACGTCCAACAGAATACAAAAGAACAGAAGTCAATATCATTTCTTTATACACATGTAAAAAACAAAGTGCAATTTTACTGTGGCATGAATGATGTATCCATTTACAATGCTCAAAATTACATGTACATGTATATAAATACACATTACACAAAACAGGAGAAGTGTGAAATCACTGCACATTTTTTTTGTCCAATTTCTCTGACTGCAGAAAGCTGTTCTTATAAATGTAGTGCATACATGTACTTTTAACAGGCCGAGAGATTTAAATTTGCCTACATGTCTAGTAGAGACACCCTAAATATAGTATAGGAATCATAAGATCCACAAAAAATGCAACTTTCAGGTAGTGACGGGTTGTCCAATAAAAACAAAAATGGCAACTTGAATATGATTTAACAAGATCGAGCATTTTAATGACTCATAAAATCTAACTTTCACAACAAAACTAAGAATTTTATTTTTATAATAATTCTATTTATTTTGAATAAAACTCCAGATGATGATCATAATGGATGTAATATGTTATGCATTACTGAAGGCTTTTTCGGTAATCCATGCAAAAAGAAATTGTGGTTCAAAACATTTTTCTGAAGAAGTACACTCAAATTGTGCTAAATGTAGAAATTCAAATTAAATCTTAAAATTGGCAACACTTTGCAAAGGAAAATGAAAAAAACTCCCTGTTGGCAATTTCTCATACAGGGCCTGTACATGCACATCAAAATCATAGATAAACAATGTAAATAAATATTCCAAAACAGATGTTGCCCACATATTTATCAAGCCATAAAATTAATTTGAAAAAACAATGAAAACTGGGCAATTTTGCACACTGAAGATAAAGAGTTACGGTACATGATACGTGCCTCTGAGGACAAAGCGGGAAAGCATTTGAACAATATTGCCCTTTTATGTCATTTATGTCATTTTGCTTAACAACCGTTTATACACTAGGGGATATACATGTACATCTGATGGCATAGAAAAAAATGCTTTGACAAAAACAAAAAGAGGGGGGGGGGGGTTAAATATGTCCAGCACATTTATCTACCCGTACTAAATAGGCATGATCAAAACAACCTTCATGTTTGTCAAATTTTCAACCTGATAAATCATGCCAATATCGCTTTTCAATTTCAACCAGATAAAATTGTTGATTTTTAGAAAGTAATAATCTATTTAACTTGGAAATTAACTGTCTGGTTTGAACTTTGAAGAGGAATTCTTTAATAAAAACAGCATTTGCCAACCTTCCCTGTACTACAGTGGAACCTGATGTACATGTAATATCAGTTGAACAGTGGTCGCTATAAGAGACTGAAGTATTTGGGTCCATAATCTGTGCATGAATAATCTCAACTTCTATAGTAAATCCCACAACAGGTATGATGAAACTTTAGCCCTATTCCCTCACCCCAATCCCTTCAGATATCGGCAGTTGGTCGAGTTGGCAAAACAGCATTAAATTTGCTTCATACAAATAAAGCAATCCAACAATCACACAAGAACACCTGATGTTTTAGATTAATTTCTTTAATAAAACAAAAGAAAATCTATTGAGGGTCAGTTATACAAAAGGAGGAGTCCAATATCAAGCTCAAATTCCTTCTTTTTCACCAAACTCTGAGATATCCACACAAAAACCTGATGAATCCATGATTGAAGACTGTACAAGAATGTCCAACATAAGTGAAAAACAATACAGTTAACCAGATCACTGCTATCATTCCCTTAGACCGACAGTCGTTGTAATCACAATACAGGCATTGAGGCAATGAACCAAGTTGTGACTTGCGACAGCTAGAATTTGCCTTTGAATCAAACTTGATCCGAACAAGCATCATTCCTATTCATCTTAGAAGTTCTTCTCCGAAAGGCCGAATACATACAAGGCTACTGACAGAGCTACACATGTCCTTTCTAGCTTCCAGAAGGCATCTTTCATCTCCTGCGTTTAGTTGAGGGCGTTTCTGTTGGAGTACCAGCTTGCCGCGTTCTCTTCCTCTTGGGCGAGTTGTCCTTCTCCGATGGTGTGCCCGCAGTGACGCCGCTCGGTGTGCCAAATTTGATGGATGATCTTGCAGAGTCCGATTTGGAGCCTTCACCAAAAAAATTAAAAGATAGAAGGATTTGAATTGATTTGAATAGAAAATATGAAAGGTCAACAGGCAAATTTCCCTCCAGAAGTATTGAAATACTACCCTTAGACACATGCTATAATAAACATGTCGTTAGGCCCTGTCTTACAAAGAGTTGATATCAGTCGCATCGTATTTGCGATTGATATCAATAGCAACTATGTAAATAAGAGATGGGAGACTGCAAACTTGCGATTGATTGGAGGACTTGCAATTGATTTGGATCAATCGCAGCTCTTTGTAAGATAGGGCCTAGCTGCGGTAAAATAAAACAGTGTAACTAGAATAAGGATGCATGGAGGTGGTGAACGAAAATTGCTGCCTGAACAATACTCACAGCCGCATACTCACCTTTCTGTGTTTTAGAGATGTAGGACTGTAAAGCGTACTAGACTGTAAACTGACATTTAAGTTTTTTGGGGGCTAGTCTTTGATAAACAGTTAACATTGGCATGTGTCAATAAGGCATTAGCCTACATGTACATATTGCCCCTAATCTTTACACTCTATTTTATATTATAATTGTATTTTCTCATTGGTTTTACATTTTTAATATGATATTGGATAGTTGAAATACAGTTGGCAAATTCCATTAACAAGATATTTACACAAGCTTTATATCGAATTTTGTTGTCAATATTTTTGAGACATACCACTCAGTCCCATCTATTTCCTTTCACTAGAATGTCTGATTATCAACTTACTATCATGTGATGAGGATGAGAAGCCTTTGAAGGGTTCTCCAGACTTGCCTCTCTGTTGCATCATCTCCTGGAATTCACTCGTCGGTAGAGAGAAGTCCACCTCTTTGTTGGGGAAGGGCAAGATCTCTGACTCATGCTGGTATGAGAGAACAAATAATAGAATAAGTCATGATGTTACAAAACAAATTCTTTCTATGCCATTATTAAAATCATCTCTTTGTGCCATATTAAATTTATCATGGGGTAGTTTTACCAAAGGCAACAAGTTTATTAAAATGTTTCATGTATAAAATTAATACAGACACTGAGGGAATAGTAGTCACTTGTCAGGAAGCTAAATCAGAAACAAGAATCAAGAATTCAAGACCAGATAAAGGGTACATTCAATACATTGCAAAGTTTTTGAGTTGCTCAGATCGAGAGCAATTATTCTATTGATTATTCTATTTTTCTCTGCTGATCATCATGTATGGCAAGAAAGCAGCTCTGCCAAATGGCAGCGGTAGTAAACAAAAGGTTATTTTCATACATTAAGGAATTAATACATCCAAATCTGGATCCTAACAGTAATTAATCATAACCCAAAGCCCACCAGCAACCCCAACACTAAACCCTTGACCCTTGATATACTAAAGCCAGAAGCTAAACATCAGGGCTTCATTTCACAAAACTTGTCATCAGTGACAAAGACAATTTTTGTTATAAGCTAAAATCCTTGCTTCTGATTGGATATCAGCAGATTTGTCACTGATTTTTGTCATTTGTCATTGAAAGAAGGCTTCGTGAAACGGGTCCCTGCTGCTTACAATGCCAGAGGAAACAATGGATAACCCCTGCTACATGTAATACCATGACTGGGTATGACTTACCAATGCCTGCATGTCATACAAGGTTTCCAGGTGGTCCCATATCTGTTTGGAGGTCACCTGACGACCTGTGGCCTGGTTGAACTTCTCGTGGATACACATCATCTGAAAATTCTTGTTAACACCTGCGTGAACAGAGAGGTAGAACAAAATACAAATGTATCAACATGTTACATTAGTGCTGCCTTAGTGATTCATAATATTATCTGTTGAGCAGCAAGGAACCAATGGGACTTGTAATTTGATATATTATATTGTGCCTTCTCATGCTTATCTCCTATCTAATGCACATTTCTCTTTCCTCATCTTCTTCTCAACCCCACATGCAGCTCATCATTTCGTTTTATTTTCTGTACCCCCGATCTCTCACTCCTTTTTTTGGCATTGTGTACTCTTTGTCTTATGACAGTGTTCTTCTATCTTTGTCATTTAAAGTACTGTCTTGTCTCGTTCTTGTCTCTGTTGGCAACCCCCTTTTTTCCCTATGTAGTTCCTTTTGTAGTAATTGCTCATTATTCTTAAGTATATCACTTGAGGTGTACCGTGTTCATACTTGTACAAGCATTGCATCTTAGTGGACCCCTCTGTTTCCAATATGTATTTCTACATTTGTTGTAAATTTTTATGATTAATTTGTAATGTTTTGGTGGAAACACAAATAAATTGAAATTGAAATTGACTGGACTATAAATTAGAACTCTCCTTACAGGGACCATTGGTATGACCAGCTGTCAACAATAATCTCTTGATACCTGAACTGGCAAAATACAAGGTGAATAATATACAGATTGTTGGGTTGTCATGACTTTCTGCATTTTGTTCTCCTTCTTCTCCGGTTTCTTTGGCTCTTTAGGAGTTTTTCTTCTATCATCTGTAGATTACCTGTTCCTTTTTCCATTTCATTTAACTAGATTACTAGATCTATAAAAGTAGTAGGTCTAGTTTTGCTTTTAAAAAAGGATTAAAATTAAAAGTTAATCAGGTTAAACAGTTAATCAGGTTAAACAGTTAAAAATTACAATGGCGAACGTGATGAACAATTTAATTAGTGGGATGAAAATAATCGTTGAGGGCGACAATGTCATTTATTGTTATTTGTTAACATGCATGGTCATCAATGATCAATCATCATGAAATTATTGCTTGATTTTCCGAAACATGACTGAATGAATGAAACATGATTGAATGAATGCAAAATTCACATCTGACTGAGCGGACTGCACTGCATCATGCAAACATGGTCAACGCGCCGTGATCACATAGGATTAGTGCACTGAGATTGACTGACACACAAGATCAAGACACTCCTGGGGTTTGACATGACTCGGTCTCAGATTCAGAGTCTGAAGTTATTTATTAGACTTCTTCTTCTTTGCTTGGCCTTGGCTTCCTCCAGTTTGGAAAACTGCAGCTTGGTGCAGAGTGCAGGTATTGTTTGTACACAAAATCATTTACATGCATGATGCAATTACAAGACTGCAACTGTGCGGTGCATCATTTTCATCATGATTTTGCATGTGCTACAATAAATTTTTTGAAAGGCAAAAGCCTAAACAAATGACTCACCAACAGGTTTGTGTCCTCTCATAGCATAGAAGAGACTGACTTCAAGCTCAGTGTTCCAGATAAGATCTTCACCGGTTACTTTCACGCTTTCTCCAGACATTTTTCCAATCGCCATCTCTAACTCGGTCTTTCTCTTCAGTTTTTCACTCGAACTATGTGCAGTCGAATCTAGTCAGCGAGGCTTTATACACGTACAGTATTGTCGCTCGCACAATACGGCATTCGCATGCGGCATAAATATGCATGATGCATGTTGACATGTGTTCGCCGTCGCGTCATCAAACAGCTGCCGTTCACTATGGTGGAGGTAAAGAGACTAGGTAAAAGACTAGTTGTGAAGTTTTTAAGTTGTATGAGAGGGGGGGGGGGGGGGGGGGGGGGTGAGGCCTGAGGGGTGAGGGGGTATACAGGGGTGTGCCGCTCTAATGGTAACGTTTTACAACAAATCCCTAGTGTTTGCCATGCATGCCATGCAAACACCCAAAATTTTGGAAAATGGGCTTTACTTCGAGAAAAATCCTCCAAAATGACCCTTAAAAATATGTAAGGGTTTTGAAGCTTCAGCGGCACACCCCAGTTATAACCAAATCTGAGTAGTCCCGCCCCCGGGTATGAGAATATTAATTCCCCTTTTCTCGTGCCATTACTTTTATATATTTTTTGTTTCATTGTATATTTGTTTGTTATAGGCCTACCATGTTGTATTTCCTTTGGCAAATGATGGACCTTCTACAATCTTAAAGCTTATCAACACTTGTGTGGCTAGGAGGGATTAGACCACACAACGAGGTCACTGACAGGTGGCTATTTCATCAACTCAGCTCTCAAATAACATAAGAAATAGAGGATCATGGGGCACCGATTGGGGAAGTTTTCTATATAGAGGGAGCAAGTAGCTACAACTAGGACAGTGGGGCTTTAAACCCAAGCATGCATGGTTCGTTACAAAAGCTCAAATTGAAATTAAAATGTTTAAATTTGGGTGGAGCTTTCCAATCTCATCCGCCTCCTGATGGTTAACTTTATAGTCGATAGGTCGGAGACAAATCATTAGAGTTTGCTACTGAGTTCCTATCTGACTCTATACTCAATAAGTTGAAAGTTTTCCTTACATCTGCTTATCGCAAAGACAGTCATGTTTCAATCAATACCAAAAAAAGAAAAAAGAAAGAAATATCATTGACATTTCGTCCTATTAGGAATAACAGCTCTCGTCTTCGAAGTGTTTCCAATTATCGAAAGGCCTCTTGGGAAGAAGTCAGAAAGAGTCTCGGCATTTATGAAGCTCATTTGAAGTTTTTGAAGGCTCTTCAGCAAGTATACTTTCAGAAGAGGAAACAATGTACTGGGTACTTCAGCAGTAGTAAATTTTCATCTTCATTTCTCCGGGGGTGAGGGCAAGGGGGACAATGCGTCAATTTTTCGGGTACCCCCAAAGCGCCTTTCTACATAAAATGTGCCCCTTTTTACTTCAGATAAGTACACCCTTTTCTTTCTAAAGAGTGCCTATTTTCCCTTCTCATAAACTGTGACACTTTATATAAAGTGCCCCTATTCAAATATGACAGGTGCCTTTTTTCTTTGTAATAAATGCCCCCTTTGCCCTACATTTTAGCAGTGGCGGATCCAGGATATGCTGATGGGGGGGGGGGATAAAATGTGAAAATCACGCCGTCCGATTTTGCGTTCAGTGGGGGGGGGGGGGAGATAGTGTGAGCACTAACTAAATATATATTTTTTTAAAGGCCAGCCCCCCCCCCCCCCCCTCGTGGATCTGCGGCTGCATTTTAGAGCCCACTTTCACCTGCGACGAGTGCCGTTTTTTCAGGTGCGAGAAGTGCCCTTTTTCTTTTTGTAAAAATAGTGACCCTTCGATTATCCACCTATCCAAATCTGAGGTGGAACATAATTATGCAATGCCCAAAATTTCATAAGAATTACGAACACTTGTGTCCCATTTATGTTTGTTTTCAGCACAATCATCAACAATGTCCCTTCTCTAATTATAGGTCATAGTATGAGAAGGGGGACAATGCGTCAATTTTTCGGGTACCCCCAAAGCGCCTTTCTACATAAAATGTGCCCCTTTTTACTTCAGATAAGTACACCCTTTTCTTTCTAAAGAGTGCCTATTTTCCCTTCTCATAAACTGTGACACTTTATATAAAGTGCCCCTATTCAAATATGACAGGTGCCTTTTTTTCTTTGTAATAAATGCCCCCTTTGCCCTACATTTTAGCAGTGGCGGATCCAGGATATGCTGATGGGGGGGGGGGATAAAATGTGAAAATCACGCCGTCCGATTTTGCGTTCAGTGGGGGGGGGGGGGGGGAGATAGTGTGAGCACTAACTAAATATATATTTTTTTAAAGGCCAGCCCCCCCCCCCCCCGTGGATCTGCGGCTGCATTCTAGAGCCCACTTTCACCTGCGACGAGTGCCGTTTTTTCAGGTGCGAGAAGTGCCCTTTTTCTTTTTGTAAAAATAGTGACCCTTCGATTATCCACCTATCCAAATCTGAGGTGGAACATAATTATGCAATGCCCAAAATTTTATAAGAATTACGAACACTTGTGTCCCATTTATGTTTTTTTTCAGCACAATCATCAACAATGTCCCTTCTCTAATTATAGGTCATAGTATGAGAAGTATGCCATTTTTACACTAATTGAACGTTTGCCCTTTAGTAAACTATACCATCTAGCCAATACCAATACTCAACTGACAACTTAGCATCCTTTAAGCCAGGCCTCCCAGAATGGTATGGCATAATTGCCCTTAGGACAATACAATAATTAGGAAATGAAGGAGTTTTCCAATTCAAGGCAACTTCAAATAAACATGACCAATTGCAATAATGTCAGTTGACATTATCACCACACGCGCTTATAAGGTGTTGTTTTATCATCCTTTATCAGGCCCGAAATAGTCATACCCATTAAATTTAAAGCTACTGAGAGGATTTCCACCCAAACTCACCCACTACCCTCGCTCGCATCATAGTTATCTAAACAAGAACAAACAAATTAAAACACACCCCCCCCCCCCACTTCGGGGTCGGAATGACCGCATGCGTGTTACCAAAATCGTCTGGTATAGGGGTACTTTCCGTGCGACAAAGTCCGGCCCGAGAATTGTAAAAAAAAAAGTGTGTATTTGACTTTTCACCCGGAGATTTCTTTAAAAAGGGGTGTTTTTCTTTTTTGCTCTCATCTCTTTGGACTCCTTAGAAATTATTCCGAATTTAGGGGGTCTCGATCCAAGGCAGGAAAAGCCCGCGAAAAGCCCGCGAAAGGGGGGTTCGGAAATGTTGGCAGTCCTCAGATAGGGGGTGCTTTCAAAAAGAGGGAACGAGCATACGCGTACCCTAAATAACACTGAGTGGGGGGGGGGGGCGGGGGAGGGTGGCGGGGAGAGGAGTAGGCCCGACACTGATTTTTGGAAGAAGAAACAAAAAGTACTAACTATCAACTCAATTCTATATTCATTTGCTTACATTTTTTTGTCATAAACTAACCTCTCTTTTCTTTTTTTTTCTCTTTCTGTCATCCCTCATCTTTATCTTGTCTCCCCCCCCCCCCTTTTCCCTTCTCTCTCTCTTTCAAATTTGATCTCTCTTTATAAAGGCCTTTCATCCCCTCTTCCACTTTTCACTCTATTTGTCTTGATTTTCTTTAAAATATATAGTAAACTTATCCTTCACATTAAATATATCAATTATCAATTTTAATATCTTTATATTGTTGTATTGATATTGATATACCATTTTATAATTTACATTTCGTGATATTTTTTCGTACTTCAACTTATTAGTGAATTTCAAAATCTACTCGTTTTAATGCATTTTTATATGATACAATGTGAGCCAAGTGTTATTAGGTATATTTTTAATAAAATCGAAATTGAATTGAATTGAATTAAATTTAAAAGTTTTGCAAATATGCGATGTACTTTAGTCTGAGAGGTTTCTTCTTATTTCTAAATGAAAGGTTAGGGAGCTCGGAGGGCCTAGGGGCTAAAAACTTATCCGGGTTTTTGACTAATGTATCGAAGTGATAATCGTCGTGACATGCCCTGCATATTCCTGCTGAGCTGTGTCAGCGGAGCACATGCGTATTGTAATGTCACTTCCGTGTAAATAAACACATGTGAACCCAGGATCAAGAGGCCAAACGCGAATGACAGTCTGCACCTTCTTTCACACCTCAGAATTGTGCGTTTTATAGCACACTTTACATTCATAATGAGCGACTGGGAGGAAGAAATCGAGAATGACATGCGAGGAATGTCCTTCTCATCGCAGCCTCAAAGTCAAAACACGAACCGTTGGAGCAATGATGATTATTCCAACTCGCAGTCGACCAGCAACTTTCGGCAGGACCGTTCCGCGCCATACGGCCAGGGCCGGGCGAGATCAAGCGTGGGCCGTGGCGGCGGCACTGGATACAACGGTCGCGATGACGATCGAAGCCGAGCCAGGACGACATCATCTGGCATTGGTCGGGGCCGTGGGATTGCGTTGGAAAGGAATAATGATCGTAGAAATGATGGCAATGATGAAGGAGAATGGAGAGGTGAAAGTAGAACTTGGAATTCAGGTCGGTATGACAGCAGACGATCGTCAAGTCCCAATTGGAGAAAGAATGAACGTGAGAATAACGAAGCAGGATCGCAAGATAAACAAGAAAGATGGTATGGAGAAACAGGAGGAGGAGGAGGAAGGAGAGGAGATGACGAGAGATCAAGAGATGATAAAGGATCTCTTTTAGTGGACAATCAGTATCTGGGCAGAATAATAGGTAAAGTTATTGTTGCAGGGAAAAAGGAAGATTGTGTAGGTCTACGGTTATGTAAAATTTGTAATTGATTCTGAATTTTGTTTGTTTAAAAATGTAAAACTCAATCAAAAGTCAGTTGCCAGTGTTCTTTTCAAAGTCAAGTTCAAACAAGATGCTGCGCTTAATTAAGATTTTATTAAAAATCAGGTTCAACATTATCATGATTATGAAAGGAATTTGGTGTGATTTGGATTGAGTATCCGATTGACAATATTATTTCAAGCAAAGACAAAACAAACAGATGACGAGATGTTTCATCAAAATCGGATGAAGTTATGGGAATGTGAAAGTTTGGCATAATTCCATCAAAGATGAAACGGTGATATGTATCACATACTGCATCCAGTAGCAAAAAGACTCCATTTGAGGGAATGTCTTGATTGAGTAGAGCTGAAAAGTGAGAAATGCATAATTTGTCAAATTGTGTCTCATTGATTTGCATGCATGTGTGTTTATAACCAAAGATTTCTTTTTCCAGGAAAACAAGGGGCAAAGATCAGGGAACTAGAACAAGAGAGTGGTGCCAGAATAAAGGTAAAGAGATGAAAAACAAATGTCTGTTCAGAGCCAGAAGGGTGTTAACTCTGTGTTAAATAATATGAGTTACCTAATGCCCTTC
The DNA here is from genome assembly GCF_000002235.5 of Strongylocentrotus purpuratus. Lineage (NCBI taxonomy): Eukaryota > Metazoa > Echinodermata > Echinoidea > Camarodonta > Strongylocentrotidae > Strongylocentrotus > Strongylocentrotus purpuratus. Next base: position 32,532,064 of record NW_022145598.1, read on the forward strand.
TGTCTCCAAACAGATTATTCATTTTCTGAAAATATTGCAGGAAATAGAATAGTTCACAAATAATTCTCTGTGTGTGTGTAATTCGGTTTTTACAGACGTATCAATCAGATATGATTATTTACGTCTGGGGACCGATCTTTAACGTCACCATCCAAAAGACGTGACTCGGTTTCGAACCTGAGTCCTCGTTTGTAACTTCCATTGTTAGCTGGATTACAGACGCACTCCACAACTCCCCTGTAAAAAGGTGCTATTAATTTAATGACTTATTAATACATAGGGAAAAGATGTTTTTCTTCTGTGAATTGAAAATAATTGGAAACGGAAGCTTAAAACAAATGGAAATGACATTGGCAGTACAGTACTTAGTTAAGTTCTATCATAAAATCATGTTGTTAATCCTACACTATGTGATTGTTGATACAGGCAAAAGGTTTACAGGATTAAACCAACATCATATATTGCATTTTTCTCTATGTGCTGGAAGAATTGTGAAATAATTCCAATGTGAGTCACAGGATTGCGCAATCCTCAAATGATTTTGCCTCGAGCCAGGGGCTTGTTTGGAAATACAGTCTTGGATTCATTCCAAATGTTGTCCCTTGAAGAGTGAATGTTGAACATGTGGCAAAAGTGTAACTAGTCTACAAGTCCAAACTCTAATTAGATTTAAATACTAACACAAAATTTCACATTTAAGGGTTGAGTTTAAGAAGATCAAAATTTTGTTTTCTTACTAGCACAATTGTATCAACCAATATTGTATTAACCAATATTAACTTTTCAAAAGGGGAAGAAAAAGGTAGGGGGAGGAGGAGCATTTGGGGTTCCTTCTGGTTAAGTACTTTGACCTTTATTTGAACTTTCCTTTCAGATCATGTCCCGAGAGTCTGATGGATACGAGACTACAATCAATCTAGAAGGAGGAGAAGAAGCACAAGCAAAGGCCAAGAAATTGATAGAAGAACTGACGGATCCAGACTTCAGAGGCAACACTAGAAAGCCACAGTCTTCAAGTTTCAGCTTCAATAGTAGAAATGGTAAGATATTTTTTGCAGCAGAGATTCTCCAAAAAGTAAACAAAACTTTGACTTATTTTAAATGGTGTTTTACATCTTAACTTTAAAAGGAGAACATTTTTTTAAAGAATTTTGATTAAAAAAAGAAAAAAAACAACAACAAAAAATAAGCCAAATAAAACAAAAACAGAAGGTTGTGCAAGTTTAAAAAGAAGTAAAAAAGTTTTAAAAGAATTCAATTTGGGCTTTATGTAAAGTTTCAGAGAGTCATAATCCTTGAAATATGATAATGTATGATAGATGACATGGACATATTTCATAATAATTAAAATTAAAATTACACAAATATAGTGCTACACAAACAACAGTTTGAAACTTAATGTATCATATCTGTTATTGATCTTCAAGATTATTTAATTAGTGTATTTAATAAAAAATTGCATGCTAGTGGTGTTTTCTTAGATTTAAGCAAGGCATTTGATACAATTGATTTTTCTATATTATTATCCAAACTTGCCTGTTATGGGATAAGAGGTTTACCACTCCTCTGGTTCAAAAGTTATTTACATAATAGAACTCAATGTGTATCATTTAATGGTGTTTTATCTGATTATTCGGAAATCTCATGTGGTGTGCCCCAGGGGTCAATCCTAGGGCCCCTTCTGTTTTTACTTTATATTAATGACCTTCCATATTGTTCTGATAAATTGAAATTCATTCTTTTTGCTGATGACACCAACATCCTCTACACCTCAAATGACATTGGATCTTTATATAGCACGTTAAATATTGAATTGCGGAAAGTATCGAATTGGTTTAAATGCAATAGATTAATCTTGAATGCTGGAAAGTCAAATTTTATATATTTTCATTCCAAATATAAACCGGTTTCTACAGAGCTCCTTAATTCATATCAAATAAAAATGGATGATAATGTTCTTAATCGTGTTGTTAATACCAAGTTCTTGGGTGTTTTTATTGACGAAAGCTTATCCTGGAAAACACATATATATATCCCATATTAATAAGATAATGTCCAGGAATACTGGTGTCATCAGCAAACTCCGCCATACTTATTACCGTTTCTTAGTTATTGCAACATTGTTTGGGCAAACACATACCCAACCAAACTGCATCGTTTATATATTCTACAAAAGAGGGTTGTAAGAAATATAATGCTATCTCATTATCAATCTCATTCAAGACCACTTTTTAAACAACTTAATATATTGAATGTATACGAGTTAAATGAATATTTGTGTGCTATACTTATATTTAAGAACGAAAAAAGTCTGCTTCCTGAAAACTTATCCGATATGTTTATAACAAACAGTACAATACATAACCATAATACTAGAAATAAGAAGAAATATCACCGATGGTGTGTTAATACAAATTTTGCATCATATTCTTGCAGACATCATGCACCTGAAATTTGGAACTTGCTTCCAACTAATATAACTTCAATCTCATTTTACAACAGTTTTAAACGTAATCTCAAAAGTTTCTTGATTGCGCATGACTCTCACTGAATGTATTTATCTAGCTTGTTACCCCTCTCTCTTTCTCTCTCTCTCTCTCTCTCTTTCTTTCTTCCCCTTTGCTATCTTCTGACTTTTTCATCCTACCATGTTGTATATCATGTACTGGGTTTGTGCCGGTTGTTATGCAATTTCTGAATGATACTATCCGAAACTTTACTTCCTACTTGTTTTCTTACTATGTTTATTATATCTAATTTGATAGGAAGCTGTCCAGACAAAACCTTTTTTTGGTTTTTTTACAGCTGTGCCTTATTCTGTTTTGTATTAATTCATTTCACATGTACTGTATATACTATCCCAATTTATGTATTATATTGTACATGAAACTGTATGTTTTTACTTTGTAAAAATGGTTTTAAAGATGGAATTCAATAAACTGAACTGAACTGATATGATAGTTTTCAAGAGGTACACGTAGGAGCCATTTAAGAATTCAAACCTCCATTTTTTTTTTAATATGATGCTCTTTAAAACCTTTTTACTGATTGACTCCTTTTTTAATCTCTTTTGTCCGTCTTCAGGAGCTGATAGCAATAGCCAAGATGATGCACCTCCAAAACCGTAAGTAAATGTACTTTGTTGTGGGGAAGTCAATGAATACACTTTACATACCATGGTGTAGAGCTGTAGCTTGTTTAGGGCCTGTTTCATAAAACTTGTCGTCGATGTCAATGACACTATTTTCTTCAGGGCTGCCCCCCTCCGAACTATGCTCGTCACCAAAGAGAATCCATCATTTCACAGGTGATTGTTTTTTGCATTTGCTTGTGCAGCCCCAAAACTCTGGAATAACTTACCATGTGAAGTCAGAAAATCGCCATCTGTGAATATCTTTAAATCAAAACTGAAAGCACATCTTTTCAATTAACTGTAAATCTAAGCAAATCAGGACCTCTTGTAGCACAGTAGAATATATACTTAATTTTAGATAGTTTCTGCGCTCTGTAAATGTATTGTTCTAATTATTATTTTATTAATTTCTCTACCAGGAGGGGGCCAATCGACTGGAAGAATCTACAGGCAGAGCAGGATATATATCTAGCACAAAAATGGAAAGGTATGGTGCTTCATTTGTTCACCAATGTATTCATACTTGATGCATACATCTGAAGACATGGCATATTTTTTTGTAAATGGTATTGCTGATAAGAACGTGCTCTCTTGTATGGCAAGAACAAGTGCCCAACCAGATGGATTCTCGCTATCCAACTTTTATTGCACAATATAGTATACATGACATGTGTAATGTACAGAATTCAAATAGTTAATCAATAATTATAGGAGGGGAGATATGAGGGGTACAGGGACTAAGTTCGCTCCTCTCTTATTAGGCACAGGTGATGCCAAATACAGTCAAACCTGCTTTAGTGACCACCTGTCTACAAAGACCACATGTTTTGTTTCCTTTGAAAATGGCTTTTCATTGAAACATGTATGAAAGTAGCCTGTCTACAAAGACCACTCTTGTGTTTCCCTTGGGTGGTTGCTTAGACAGGTTTGACTACACTTGCATTTAAAGATTTATACACATTCAACACCTACAAGTTTTTTTAATTGAAATCCAGTATCTTTTAACCTTCCCAATCATTGTTGTAATTTTCAATTGGCAGATTACCCTGAAGTCATCAAGGATTTCTACCATGAGCACAGCTCTATCAAGGCCTTATCAGAAGAGGAAACAGATGCTCTCAGGTAACATATTATTAATTTCAAAGTCATGAAAAGGCACTAAATATCAACAAAAAGGGTCTACAACAACTCCAAATGCCAAAATAATCTGAGCTATGCATGTTTTTTAGCATTTGATAGCCCAAAACTTGAAAATTTTTGGCATTACAAAAGGCTGTTATTGATCAAAGGTGCGAGGGTGTCACTCTGATCTTCCGATCTGATCAAAGCCCCAACTTACTTGCCTCAGACTTGGTAAAGCTAAAGAAATGGAAATCTTTTCCATGCAGGAGAGGCTACAGCTTTCAGAGCATGTGTTTTGTAATGCATTAATCTCACATCCATCTCAATAAATTAATATCAACACACAGTTAACAACTAAATTATTCATACCCCTTGTAAATATGTTTGTGCACAGGGCCCCGTCTGGAAAGTTGATATCAATTACAACTTATTTGCGATTGCAACTACATTTGTATGTACATAAGAGATAGTAGACTAGAAACTTGCGATTGATTGGAGGACTTGCGATTGATTCGGAGGACTTGCGATTGATTCGGATCAATCGTAACTCTTTGTAAGACGGGGGCCCTGGCTGTATTCATTTGATGTTAATAAGTCAATTCTATGAACGTATGTATTTGTTTGTAAAGCGCTGTGATACCAATACTATTACTGAAAGATGTACTGATAATTGCCAATCATATTATGATGTTAACATTGCAAAATTGAACAAAGGACATTAAACCTTCAACTGTATTACATGGGAGAGAACCTCTTCTAATATCTGTGCCTTGTTCCTATCTGATTAATACACAGGGAGGTGATTGGTGTGTCAGCTGTAGATGACAGTGCAAAGGAGCTCAATCGTATCATTCCAAAACCAGTCAGAACATTTGAAGAAGCATTTGAGGATTATCGTGAGTTAAAACAATTATATATAGCCTGTATATTATGGGTCATGTCAGGGGTACTATTTTTTTATCCGCAGAATTTAAACACAGAGATGTCTACTGTCTTTCTAATAATCCTTCATGGTCTCTTTGGTGGTGAAAGTAGTCTACCGTAAAACATCAATCCAAGCCAAACACTATTTTATGACAATTAATGTTAGCATAGATGGGATATACTGGTGCTAGTGGGTAATTGGATGTGGATGGTGATGTGATAATCACTGAAAGGATTAATGCAGGGACATAGGTAGCCCATTTTGGATAGGAGAGGGGGGGGGGGGTGGAGGCAGACCAAATTTTATGACAAAGGGTAGTCAGATTTTCAAGCTTACTATTAAGGAAAAAGATGAATGTCAGATTTTGATTCAAAGTGATGTTGGTCTGACAGAGATTCTTTTCACCATTTTCGGTTTAGGCATTGCTATTATTTTGTAAGAGGGTGTGTAAAGTTAACGAATTGTGTTTCTTTGTCTATATCACATGTAATTTTGTGTCAATAATTTTCTCTGTAGCTGAAATCTTGAGGGAGATTTACAAGCAGAAATTCACCAAACCATCGCCTATACAGGTAAGATATTCCTGTCTTTGAAATGTAGCATGTGGTGTGTAATTACATGCAGTAGACCGGTTTGAAGATGTAGAAGAATTCACCTATGAATTTAGATGTATTTTTATTTGATGAAAGGTTGCCCTAATCTTGTTCTCCATAGCTACATATGGAGTGTGCATTCTACACTGTAAATGATATCCCGTCAAACATACTAGGCATGCGGGCATGAAATGATATTTGTTGTTATGTTGGCTTCTCATACAGTACTGACATCTACTGTGCATTGTGCTCAGTTGCTATCTGCAGGCTAACAATTCTGTGCTCACAGGATTAAAGGAAACCCCTCTTCCATAGAGGTCCCTCTTCCCAGGAAAGCATTCAGCACACCAGGGTGGAGAGTGTCAAATATAGATTATCCTGTCAAAGAAACATTTACAAATCAACTCTCTACACTCTTGACCCCCATTTACTACACCCTACACCCTGGCGGAAAGTGGCAAATGTAGATAAATATTTTGAAAAAGGACATTTAGTGACCATGACACCTCTTTATGTTATTATAATATGTGCTTTGTATCCTCGGTGAAAAATGGCTCTTTAATTGCAAATATTATTGTCATCTTTTTGTGAGTGTTTTTGTGTGGGTGTTTTGCTCATCTTGCTTTGAGAGGGAAAATTGTGGGAAGGAGTAGGGGAAGAAGGAGGATACTTTGGATGGACAGAATAGAAATTGTTGGAAGAGAGAGGAGTGAAAGAACTGGGAGTGGTGCTAATAGAGTAGGCTAGGAGCCGAGGGTTGTGGAACAGCATGATCGCCAAAGTCAATCGATATGGCACTTAGACAGAGAGAGATTTTTGCTCATTGTTACATCATTTTCTTTTGTTCTAGAGTCAAGGTTGGCCCGTGGCGCTCAAAGGTCATGACCTGATAGGCATAGCACAGACTGGGAGTGGGAAGACACTAGCATTCCTCTTACCAGCTCTTATACACACAGACTTACAGCCAGGGTAAGTCAGACCTGATAATTACCAGATTTGAATTGGTTTCCCGATTTTGTTTTTCTTATTTCCCCCCCCCCCAATTTTCTTACTAAAAAGGAGGGAATGTTGTTAGATGCAATTTTTCCACTTAATCCTTTGTTTGTTTTTATTTTTTTACTCAAAGGGGGTGGTTGAGGACCAAAACAACCTTTTTTTTTTAGTGCTCACTATTATCCCTGGTATACCTATCCTCTACCAGGGCCGCCTTTTAAAGAGTTGGGAATTTTCCAAATAGATGTCAAAAGAAAGGAAATTCGCAGGTAATTCTTCAACCTTCACTTTAATAGTAAAACAAGATAAGAGGAAACTTATATAAAACTACTTTGTTTCAATTTTTGCAGGGCTCGTAAGTCTCGTGGTGGACCTAACGTTCTTGTGCTCTCACCAACCCGTGAACTTGCCCTTCAGATAGAATCAGAGGTCAACAAGTATTCCTACAAGGGTATCAAAAGGTGAGTGTGACCTTTGACACTTGACCTTTCATACTGTGACCTTTGACACTTGACCTTTCATACTGTGAAATCAATGCTCCTACAAGACATGAAAAATGTCAACAAGTATTCCTGTTAGGGTATCATAATGATAATAATGAAAATAATAAGGACTATTTACAAAGTGCCATATCCATTTCGCAGAAACGATCAAGGCACTGAGAGTATCTATCAGGGATGCCATTTTTCAGGGAATATCCTGAATTCAGGCCCTGGCAAGTTATTTTCAGACCGTAGTTAAGGCTCTTTTCTGTACAAAATAGCTCATTCTAGGTGATTTTCAGGCCCTCTGATTAATTCTAACTAGCATCCCTGATATATGAAAAATCAAAAAGTAAACTATAATTAGATGTAAATTGCAATACAGAGCACATGAACAATACAATTATGAGTGCATTAAAGGAGTAGGTTGACACAAACATACCCTAGGAATATATACATGAATGACAAGATGAAATGTGGAAATATTGAATTAATCACAAAGTTTTAAAAATATATTTATTTAAATCCCAACATAAAGGAATATTCCCAATTTTCAGCTTATAAAGAATGACAAAAATATATATATACAGTAGGCTTGCGGGAGCACCATGTGTGAGAGAGAGAGAGAGGATTGAGGAGTCCTGAAAAGGACTCTCTGTAATCTTTCTTGAGGATGTGTAGTCCTGAAAAAGACTGTTGGTTATCTTTCTTAGCTTATAGTTCTAACAAATATATAAGTTCAATTAAGTTGTAAGAAACTTTGAGTGGCACGGGGACAGCTGGGGTACATGTTTTAATTACTTTTCTTTGCAGTATTTAATGCGTCTGAAACTTATATACACTATTGATATCACCCCAAGAATTGAACCAGAATTGGCATTTACTATGTGCCATGTACAAATGCATAGTTGTTAACAATTGCCCTGCAACACTAATTTTTGTTCTTTCTTTCTTTCTTTCTCTCTCAATATTCACCTAGTGTGTGCGTCTATGGAGGTGGCGATAGGAGGAAACAAATCAAGGTAGTGTCTGACGGAGTGGAGATCATTATCGGTAAGAACCATAGCTAGTTTCCAAAGATAGTTGTGTCACTGGAAGTTGTTTCTGATTGGTCAGTTATTTGATGGAGCCTCATATATATTCCCTTTGTGACTTTGAACCATTTGCCATTTTCAATTGCAATCATGTTTAATTTCTAAATGTTAGGTATTAAACTACATGTGCATGCATATAATAGATTTTAAATGGGATATTTAGTAGAATCGTTAGTTTTAGAGTCACAATGGTGATAGATAACGGGAAGGTTTCAGGGTATACATTTATGTTTCAGTTTACAAATGATCATGTTTGATATACATGTAGTGTCTCTGTGTACACGTCTCACATTGCGCGATGGCTAAGTGGTAGAGCAGTGGTCTTGTAACCGGCAGGTCCCTGATTCAAAACCAAGTTGTTTCTAAACGACTGAATAAAATTTTCTGTTGGTTAATGAATGCATGTTGAATTTGAAGTTTATTTGATTTTTTCTTCTTCTAAGGAATGAAATTGACAAAGAAAGTATACCACAAAAAAATCTATTCTATACTTATATTTTATTGTTTGTATTGTAGCTACACCAGGCAGGCTCAATGATCTCATCATGAACAAGATTGTGAATGTCATGTCAGTTACATTTTTGGTAAGTAAACTAAAGGCTTTGCATAGCTAGTGCAATTTATTTGTACAACTATCCAGTGGCTACCCCATACCAGTGGATAAGGGTTACGTGCACATGGGGTTAATGTCCTATTTTGTGTTGTCTCAGTATTTTGTTCAGGTCAATGTTATTTTTCTGGGTTGTTGTCAAGGGGTTTGGAAGTTTAACCCCCCAAAAAGAAGTCAAGTATGATCCTGATTGGAAGTCTGGATTTATTTGCACTTTCAAAATGCTTGAAATGATTTTTATTGGGATAGTGCAGAAATTAAAAAAATAAAGGAAGGAATAATAATCAGATGATATGGTCAATATTGAGCTTGTTGTATATTGTTTTTCTCTAATTAACTTTTCTTTTTACTCTATTCCAAAATAGTCAAAAATTCAAAGCTGTAAAGAAGTGTAGAAACTAAAGTTTAAATAAGCCAAAATCGTACACAGACATATATTTTGTGCTTTGCATATGCAGTTAAAACCTGCTTTAGTGACCACCTGTCTACAAAGGCCACATTTGTTGTTTCCCTTGAAAATGGTTTGGAACCTGTCTACAAAGACCATCTGTCTATACAAAGGCCACTTTTCATGTTTCGCTTGGATGGTCGCTATAGACAGGTTTGATTGTACTTACATTCTACATTTGAAGTGTAGCTCATAAAGTTGTTTATGTTATCTTCCAAACGCTCTCTGTAGGTGCTAGACGAAGCTGATCGGATGCTTGACATGGGCTTTGAACCTCAGATCATGAAGATTCTACTGGACGTGAGACCTGACAGACAAACCATCATGACAAGGTCAGTGTTAGCTTTTAAAAACTTGACTACTGTCTGAGATTTCAATGGAAATGCAAACAATTTGGAGGGTTTTATTTCCTTCAATCTTGTAATTAAAAAAAATGTATTGTTGGGTCAGAAATTGGGCACCACATGAAAAGGAGCTAGCGATTCCTTTTTTAATTATCACAAAACACGAAATCTGTTAACAATATTATTATCCCTGTCATCCATAAAATTTCTTTTTCGCAATAATATTGGTAGATTTGCCATCACTTTTATTAAGACATATACAATGTGCACAACTGCACATGAAGAAAAGAAATGTCAGAATGTGGACGTCAGTAGTTAATGACATTGAGATCATTTGCAATAACTCAACTCTGTATACAATGTAAGAAGCATGGTGTTGCGCCTCTTTTCCAGATTAATAGAAAAAAAATGATGACCATAATCACCTCATAGAGTGAAACCTTTCTTTGAGATACACTGACAAAGCGAAACAAAATCCATGGTTTCCATAGACGGGTGGTCGCTGACGCAGGTTTCTCTGTACTAACATGGTTTATTCTTATCTTACAGTGCTACATGGCCAGAGGGAGTGAGGCGTCTGGCTAAGAACTACATGAAGAACCCGATCCATGTCAATGTAGGATCATTGGATCTATCTGTAAGTTCTTGACGCACTTCTGTGTCCATTTTATGTGGATTGGAGTACAGTGAGAAAGAGAGAGAGAGAGAGAGAGAGGGAGATAGGGAGGAGAGAGAGAGCAAGAGAGAGACAGAGAATGAGAGGCAGGAGAGCTTTAGGGAAAGAGAGGGAGAGAGAATGGAATCGATAGAAGGAAGATTTCGAGAATACTTTTTGCTTTAGATAGTACAAAGAATTTTTATGATAATGAGGAAGCTGTGTTATATGCAGGATATAACGTAGCGGGCAATATATTGTAAAACATCTTTTATCTTGGCTTGCTTTATTTGTCGTGGCATGAGCAAATTAATTAGGTAGTTAACAACAAGTACAAGCACAATCTCTGTATTAAGAACGATCAATATTATGTACATGGCCATAGTTCAAAGTTTACCGGTACTGTTTTTTGTTTTGTATCTGTTTTTTTATTTGTGATATTTATTTTGTACCTTGGTTTCATTCAGTGTCAAAATAGGCTTTTATACAATGATTACAATTTTATTTTTTGTTTAATTTTAGGCTTGCCACAATGTAACTCAACTCGTTGAAATCGTAGACGAAGAGGAAAAGAGAGACAGGGTATGTATGAAACAGTTTTCACTCCTATGTATTTAATGAATGATGATATTTAAAATTTTTAATCTATATGTCAGTAATCCACAAATTTGCCCATTTTCCTTTCCTTAGTATCCTATCATTGATCAATCACAAACAAGATGACACATATTTGAATATATGTTGTGGTAAACTGCCTCAGTTGACCATGGCATTTTGTGTGTGTGTGTTTGTTTTATAAATGAATTGCAGGTGGAATACAAAATGGACAAAGAAAGTGAGAATGCAAATCTGAACAAGCCGTAAAGTTTATTATGTTGTTTGTAACCATTTCATTAAAGGAATGCACTATGGATTGTGAAAGGACTTAAGTTAGTTCAGCTAATTAAAGTTAACAACAAAATTATTTATACCCTTATCAATTTTTCTAAATCTTTGAAGTTGTTAAAATTTGATTTATCCTGATTTACATTTCTTAAAAATGTGACACACTATAGCTTACATCTAAAAGTATTCACCTAAGGCCCTAATTCACCCAATCCACCTTTCATTCTTGAGTTACGAAAAGCACGAGAACATCAAATTTACAATGGGTATGAATAATTCAGTTCTTAACTGTTCATGCACATTTGCTCACCCCTCAAGGCCATGCAATGTTTTATAAATGTTGTTTTCATCCTGTTTTTCTTCCAGCTCATTGCGTTCTTTGAGACGATGACAGAAGATGAGAAAGTACTAGTCTTTGTTGGAAGGAAAGTCATGTGAGTAAAGCTATCCCTGGATGAGTTGATAGTGATTAAAGGCATCGTTTAACAATGTTAAATCCGAGATGCATGGCCCTACATGTTATCAGTCTCTGTGGTATGGTGTAATATTGAAGCCCTAAACAAATTGCGCTTCAAAATGAACAAGAAGTGCCTCAAAAAAGTAAAAATCTTGGAGTGACCGGTTTTACCATACTCGTTTTTCCCAATAGACTGTAGTGTTATGAAAATCGTTTGGGAAACGCAAAATCTGATTTTGATTTTCAATCATAAATATCTTGATAATCAGACAGGCGATTGGCTTGTAAAATTCATGGGGTTCTTGACTGACCTAAAGGTTTATAATTATCATTGCAGCATGAGCTAAATCAAGGATTTTTTTAAAGGATCTAAGACAAAGTTACCAGATCCCTTTAAAGCTTAGGTGGTAAGATGAAATATACTCATTAGGAATTCATGCAAGGAAAATTCTACAATGTCTTCTCACTTTTTTGTCAGTGACAGAAGAAAATTGAGAGCAGCAGGAAAAAAAAAATTATTATGGGATGTATTTTTGGAATTTTTGTTGTTGACAGGTGAAAGGAATAGTATGGAAATACATGCATTAAACTGTCAACTTAGTGTTTGATAGGCTGTGCTACAGGTTGAATTCTCGCTACCCCAAATAGCGATTCTGCCGAGATCCGGGGAAAATCCTGAAAACGCGCATTGCATTATGGGATAGCTTTTCGACATTACAGCTTCCTGTGCCGTCCTCCACAACAACAAAGCGTCGCTTTCGCTCGGAAAGTTCGTGATCACAACCCTCTCTTTCATGGTAGAGTTTAACGGCCTTTTGTGCTAAAGTCACTAATTCTGCCCGAAGCTTTCCATTGCATGGTATTCCTCTGTCCGTTAAGATTTTTTAAAGTTCCGAAACTGTTTTTTTATCCATTTTGTGGTCGACGAGAAATACATGAACTGAGTGTTGTCTCTACACTGTTTACTGTATCGTCTGCTCGTGATTGTGACGCTGGTCGCTACATGCACAATTTTAAGACAATTATTTTTTTTTTACTTTTAGATTAACAGAAAAAAAACATGAATAAAAATAAAATCTTTCCTGTAAACTATTTTTTGCTTTTTATTGTATATTCAAATTGAATAAAAACAAACTAAATTTAATGCATATATTATAATCTGTACAAATTACACTGATTGGCATCGATTTTAGCGTGCGTGAAAACTCTGCACAGCGAACACAGGCGCTAGCGCCAGCGGGATGGGACTCTATACCGGAAGTTGTAGTGACGACCCGAGAGAGTGAAAATTACCTCGTCTCGCGAATTTCGAGATTTTCGTACCTATTTAGGGTAGCGAGAATTGTAACATGCATTAGATTTGGATCGCCTTTGATCATAAGCTGCATACATTGGAATGCAAATCTGGGGAATCAAAACAGGACTCCATGTACTAGTAAGCAATGTTGATTTAGAACTAAAGCTAATTGGTAAGTGTATTAAGAGAATTTAAAAAAAGGAGCTTAAAGTTGATGACCTTTGACCTTTTGCAGGGCGGATGACCTGTCATGTGACATGAGCATGAGGAACCTGTCTGTACAGAGCATCCATGGAGGGAGAGAACAGTACGACAGAGAACGAGCGCTGGAGGATTTCAAAGATGGTGAGATACATAGAGGTGATGGTGGTGGTGGTGGTGGTGATGGTGGTAGTGGAGGTGGTGTTGGATGTAGTGGTGGTGGGGGTGGTGTTGGAAGTGGTGGTGGTGGTGGATGTGGTGGTGGTGGTGGTGGTGATGGTGATTATGATACAGCTGATGGTGATGATGATGATAGTAATAATAATAATATAGTTTTGGAGGCGAAATGGGAACCTAATCACTGTAACCGTTGGGTCGCGCCCCCTGGTATAACTGGTTGGTGGTGTGCAGGTGGACCACTACACCAGGGTTACCCCCTACTCTTATACAAATGGTACAGTGGGAACCTAATCACTGTAACCGTTGGGTCGCGCCCCCTGGTATAACTGGTTGGTGGTGTGCAGGTGGACCACTACACCGGGGTTACCCCCTACTCTTATACAAATGGTACAGTGGGTTCTTAAAATGCAAAGGTGGTGACTCTTCTGTACACTGGGCTTCCATTGAACGTCCTTCCAGAGGGACAGAGTGTTTTCCACTGTGACATAGCCTGTGCCTATAAAATGGGAGAGGCACGCACACAGTGCATGCTTCAGTCATCCATTTGAACCCACAACCTTTGGTCCGACAGACAGACGCTTTACCGACTAAGCCAACTGGCCCCCTCAATGAGCCATTTCACCTCTATATTCACGTTGTCATGCTGTTTTTTTTTTTTCTTTTCCCTTTTTTAGGCTCTGTACGTATCTTGATTGCAACTGATGTGGCCTCTAGAGGATTGGATATCAAGGATATCACACACGTCTTTAACTTTGACTGTCCTAATCATATAGAGGAGTATGTCCACAGAGTGGGTAGGACTGGAAGAGCTGGGTAAGTTAGAGGATTCGCCTTTTCAACTGGACAGCACTATTGTTAATAATCTACATCTGCATATTATGCAATTAGATGGATTTGAAAATCCCATTTAGCTCTTCATATTCAAGTCATTCGTAAAGTCTTGCATAACTTTACGCACAGCTTTATGAAACATCCCCCGGGTGCCATAGAATAAGGATCATAATGAAATAATACAATATCATTATTCTTTATAATTGATTAAATCCAAGCTGTACAATTGTTGGTTTGATATATGTGATCACAAAGAAGACCAGTATACCAATATATAATTAATAACATAAGGGATCAAATTCCTCGGATTTGCAGACAAGCATGAAACCTTTAGGTAAAGAGGGAAGCGGCATGTCTAAAATTGTGACAGATATCTTTAGGTTGTATCTGCCCCCCCCCCCCCCCTCAGACTGGTGTAATCGTAATGACCGCTGTGCATGTAGAACTGTCTGTGATATCTTTATGTTGTATGTTTCCCTGCAGGCGTACCGGTACCTCTCTAACCTTGATGACGAAGAAGGATTGGCGTTGGGCTGGTGACATCATTAAGATCATGGAAGAAGCAGGCCAGGTACAGATTAGACATCATTCAATCAATTATAAACAACAGACGCCTTAATCTCTACCATTTTGTCTCAGACCCTGGTTAGGCTTTGATTGCCTTTATGTATGAATTATTATGGTTTTGTTTGCATATATCTAAAATATCATTTTTTGGAAACCTTACCCAATCATAATACCAGCACTATCTCAGATGCAGCATGTAATTTGAAGTATTATTTTCTGTTTGATTTGAGTGTACATGTCTGTCTGTTTATTCAACAACAACAGCATTAAGATTTAACAGTACAAAAAAACAAGAGAAAATACAATGTCAATACAGAGCATAACTATAATGTCAGAAGTAGTACAGATATAGCAAACACATTATAGCACAGAGACTGTTTTATATACGTAATTTTTTTAAGTGAAGTAAAGAATGAGCGCCTTTTTTTTTCTTTGCAGGAAGTACCGTATGAGCTGATTGAGATGGCAGAGAGGTGGAAGAGACATCAAGCTAGGATGGCAGATGGCGACAGGAGAGGAGGAGGAAGAGGTGGAGGACGAGGAAGAGGAGGAGGAGGAGGCGGGTTCAGAGGGGGGCGTGACAGGGACTCCGGAGGGGGAGGCTTTGGGTTCAGTAGTGGTGGTGGTGGTGGTGGTGGTGGGTTTGGCTTTGGAGGTAGGAGTGGAGGAGGGGGGAGGAGGGGTGGGGAGAGAGATGAGTGGTGGTAAGATATAGAGAGGAGGGAGAAGAGAGAAAGGAGGAAAATAGGAAGGTTAGAGAAAGAAGGATGAAGAGGTAAAGAGAAAGAATACTGGATATAAAGAATGCAGGCATCAAAGATTAAAGGGCCATCCAACCTTTATAATAAGCTCATGTGTAGGTATTTTCCTTTAATATATAAAGATAAAAGATATTGAAAAGGAGATGTCTGAATGTTGGAGAGGAGAAGGAAATAGGAAGAAAGAAAAGGGGAGGTAGAAAGATAAGCGGAAGGAGGAAAGGAGGAATGGAGAGAGAGTGGGGGAGAGACAGACAGAGACTGAGACAGACAGATCTAGCTTTACAATATTGACGATTTTGGAAGAAATATGAAAGGTTCGGAAAAGAGTAAAGGGAAATGTCAAAAAATGGTGCATATGTGGATAAGTTTGTTAACCCTTACTGTACTGGGCTATTTCGAGCACTCTCTGACTGGGGGGGGGGCCTCGGAGGCCCCCCCCTATGATCTCGGCCGTTGAATGTCCGATGAACGCGAAAATTTGCATGATTGTAGATATTTACGTAAGGAACAAGATGGTATAATTAGTTTTTTCCTAATATGCAAATTTTTGTCGTTATAGCCTAATTAATTATGCAAAATGCTAATTGTATGCATTTTACAGAAAACTCTACATATTTGTCCGTAGACTTGTGAAGAATCTTGAAAATGTATTGAATAAATGTTTCCTTCATCTCAAATTCATGAGGTTTCATTATTTTTATGATATTTGAAAATGCATAGGTTAATTTGCATAAATTATGAATACGCAAATTACGCATTCATGAATATCTAATCTGGTAATATACAGGGAACTAGAATCATTACAAAAATTGTCAGACTCCACTTTTGTTATGTTGAAACTCATTATTCATATGAAACTTCTTTTCTAACACAAAAAATAGTTATTTGATGTAATTAATAATGATAATTTATGCAAATTTGATGCGATTTTCAACTTTTTATTTTCTTATGTATTTCATTGTTTTTTATTTGTTATTATATCTATTGTTTTATTTCTAATGTATTCTTTTGTTCTGAAATACATCAAGTTACTTTGAGAAACATATAAAAGCAATTTGATATCAATTCATATCTTCACATTTCTGCTTGTACATGAATATATGCAATTATAGCACTTTTTTGATGACATGCGCATACTAATTGTTATGTAACACCTTACAGGTATATCCGATTTCGACGAAAATGGTATCAAAATGTGCGTAAGACTTGAAGGAAAAAAGTCATGAAACGACAATTCAAAATTCCGAGCGGTTGCGGCGCGATCTCCAAAAATGTCGAGGGGGGGGCCTCCCAGGCCCCCCCCCAGTACAGTAAGGGTTAAGGATATGACTGAGAAAACAACAAATTGATGAGTAAAAAAATGTTAATTGGTGGAAAAGCACTAAGAAAGATAAATTGTACTGGACAAGTGATCAACAGTGCGTTAAATCTTGATTTCACTTGAAATCACTGAGGAGTGCCACATTGTGTGGAGTATCAGGTTTCATACATGTGTGTGCCAAAAGTAGAGTATGGCACTCCACTTGTTGTTCATTTGTTTACAAAAGAGGGCAAAAGGTTGAGCAAGAAAAGGAAGGAGAATGTGGAAATGATGTTGATCAAATGGCAGTTAATAAAGGAAGATGATAGAAACACAATAACCAAAGAGGTAGGGAAAATAAAAAGTATGAACATATATTTCAGTGTGTGCAATCTTTGTTGCAGGGATCAGTGAGAAGCATAAACTGGAATTTAAAAAAAAGTTGTTTAAGTATTTAATTTTTATAAAGTTATTTTACTTTTTCAAAGCTTCCGCATCTTCATTTTGTATGTATTGTACACAGCTTTTTTGTTAACCTTTATCTCATGCAATTTCATTTCTTTAAATCAAATAAATGTTTTTAAAAGAAAAATAATAACATATGTTCATGGGCACAGTATCACTTGGTGCTTCAACACTTTTTGAGGGCTCCATATTTGTGCTCACAGAACAGTCCTTTTGAGCTTCTAATAATCAGAGATATAAAATATTCTATTTGTTCCAAAGATTGAAATTAGTGGAGTATGTACATTGTATCTGTCACTTAAAGGATATTAGAGGGTCAAGTAAAGTTCCAAATTGTTGGAAACCCAATTCAAAGAGGAAAAATATAGTTAGTATCGCTTGAGTGCAGTACATTTCTTGCCATGGATTTTGGATATATACTGTGTATTGTAGGAAACGGATTATATATTTTTTAATTGTTTTATTTCATATCTAACACATTTTGAGTTGTATTTTTATGTCACGGGTATGTTCTTTTCATCTTGAAGCTGTAAAAGCTGAGAGGGTATGGCACGCTCAAGGCTCATTCAGATATGACACGGTAAACCAACACGATAACAAAACTCTCACTTCAAAGGGGGTGTAGCATGACAAGACTACATCTGTTTCCTGGGGCCAATTGGGTATAACACAACTATGAACGACGCGACCGCAGTATTCATGTGCGTGCAACATACGCAAAACTGAAGCGTGAGCAGAACTTCGGTCTGTTTCGCGAATGCTAGCGCTCTCTGACCATTAATCAAGTCCATTCGTTTACGTACAGTTGTCCAAAATAAGTTGTAGATGGTGTTAACCAGTATTTGCCATGCTACACCCCCTTTAAAAAATTGTACAATGAATGACATCTGAATGCAACAAATGACCTACGTGTATTCACTTAGCCCCGTATTATGATATACAGAAATTGGAAGCATATTACGCTTTCCTACTGTTTACTGCGACTCATCTGAACAAGACTTTATCGCTGGTGAAGACTTTATTTCACACAACTGCTAATAAAGAAGGTATATGTACTGGGGTATTGTAAAATGATGTTTATCCAATGCACCTATGGCAATTCCTGTCCGAGGGACTTCATGATCGAGGAAGAATGACTATGTCATGACCAATCGGGTTTGTGAGTAAATGTTTTAGTTGGATGAAACAACGTACCTATGACTCTTTCTTTATGGGTTGTATTGTCAATTTGAAATTTAGCAGAGAAAAAAAGGGGGAGAAAAATGCATTTACATGTTTTACAAGACTTGTATCTAAAGCACCATAATAAATAATGTGTGCTGCAATCATACAGTACCACTGGCCAAATAGTATGTCATCGTAATGCTAAGAAGCTCTGCCTGACCTTGCGTTGATCAGAAATATCATTACACAAAACGCTGAAGTATATTGTACATGTGTATGTGCCTAGAATGAGCAGATCAGTGTGGAGGTGTTGTGGTCTAGTGGATGAGTCTCCGGACGATGAGCCACAAGATACAGGATTCAAATCCAGCCGCGGCAATATTGTCCTTTGGGAAGACTTTAATGTGCATTTGCCACACTCGACCCAGGTGTAGTAAGTGGATACCTGGTAGGATATATATATATTCCTTGAATACACTGAGCGCTACAGTTGCCAGAGATGAAGCCGGCGTAATAAATAATATTCAAAGCTCTGTGGAAGCCTGTGGAGACGTTATATCATAATGTGAAATGCGCTACACAAGAACGGCATATTATAATTATGATTATTAGTAACTATAACTTAAAATTGGTACATTCTATTTGAAAGTACAGATACGTGGCCTTCACTTATTATCTCCATCCATTATTTGATATGTTTTAAAACTGAATGTGTGTTGAACTGTATTTACCTGTCACATTGAGTAGATGAGGTGTACTATATGGAATAATATCTGTTGATATTTGCTAATTTCATTACCGGCTATTGTTCATAACTCTCTATGTGCCAAAGATTAAATGTTAAGGACCAAGTAGTAGCATTTATGCATGGTATTTAGGTAACAGTTATATCATAAGAAGTTATTATTGGTATACATGACACATATTGAGTAGATGAGGTGTACTAAATGGAATAATATCTGTTGATATTTGTTTATTTCATTACCAGTAATTGTTTCATAACTCTCTATATGCCAAAGATGAAATGTTAAGGACCAAGTAGTAGCATTTATGCATGGTTTTTTAGGTAACAGTTATATTATAAGAAGTTATTATTGGTATACATGACACATATTGAGTAGATGAGGTGTACTAAATGGAATAATATCTGTTGATATTTGTTTATTTCATTACCGGTAATCGATTCATAAATCTCTTTGTGCCAAAGATGGAATGTTAAGGACCAAGTAGTAGCACTTGTGCATGGTATTTAGGTAACAGTTATATTATAGGAAGTTATTATTGGTGTACATGACACAAAACTTCCTTGCAGAGAATGTTCAACAGGAACATCAAATCTAGTTTGTTGTATGTAAAACCATTTCTGTGCCTTTGATTGTTTAACATTTAGGTGATAAAACCATTACGAATGCATTCCATTAGTACATACTGTGTGCTCTTTAGCAAAATGTTGATTGACAAGTGCAAACGTCCGTTCAAGTAATATTGTTCTTGCTAACAATTTTGAAAAATGAAACTCGTTGGGAAGTTTCAGTACCCTAGCTAGCGTATATTCCATTGAAATCATGTTCAGATTACTTGATGCATCATTGTAATGTATGTACGTTTCAACAGGTAATGGCCGGGCTACTGATATAACCATAGGTTGACTTTTTGAAATCTTTGAGATCTTGTGTAATGTAGTTACCTGAATCTCTTTTGGCTAAAAGGGAGATATACTTGGGTTAATGGAGAAAAGAAAAGAATTTATAACATTACTTTCACGTTTTAGAGAATTTTAAAAAGTTTTTTCTACATTGCTAAGCGTTGTATTGATTTCTATTTACCCCCCCCCCCCCTCCCCTCTTTTGTTACAATGCCGGATCTGCATTTGATTGAGGTTATTTGTAAAACTTAAAGTTGTAAATGAGAATAGAAATCGTAAAAAACATTGTAAATGCTGTGTTCTTGTGGAAAATTTGGGCCATCTCTAGAGACCTTTCTTTGAAATACATTAGTCCAACTTAACGGGTATAGATTTTAGAAGGTCATATGAGTGGAATGTGTGTTTTTGCCAAGTATACTTTTGTTAAAAATTATAGAAATACCTGAATAAGGATTTACAAGTGTATTTTCAGCTCAAGCATATTTGATAAGGCTGTTATATTTAGAGGCTGAAGCTGATATTGAGTTCAAAATGTGATATAATGTAATCTTGGGACCTTTTCCTTACAACTCTATTGAATTTTTCACAGTCATACGTTGGGATGGATAGATTTAAACAAGTAGTTGGTAACAGGTAGCTATATTGTTATGCAAGTATTTTGTAAGATCCATGTAAAGCACATTTTATTTGTTTATGAATAGCATAATTTTGCAGAAATAAATTTATTATAAAGAATGTTCATACAAATTTTCTTTATATTAAATATGACAAATATAATTTTTGCATTATCCAGTTGAGAAAGAAGAAATGCCTTGTGGTATTTGATTGTTACAATGGAGCTTCCAAGCAGAATGATGCTGCATTAAAAAAAAAAGATGATTTTCGTTTTGTGAGAGTCTTCTTTTGGATTTTGATACAAATAATGCATAGCTGTCTCAACATCCGTCCATGCTATGGCCTAGTACATGTTTATGTATTTTTTTAAATGTCAATTGACAGTATTCAAATGTTAGTTTGTTATTTTTTTAAAGTTAGAATTTGTAATAAAATATTATATTGCAGATCAGAAAACCTTTCTTGTCATGAATTATTAGTGGTATGTTTGAAATCACATATGTATTTGTATTTTTACTGGAACTGTTCGGTTTTTGATGAATAGTGGCAAAGAAGTGAGAGAGAAAGAAAGAGCCTGAAAGAGCAGGAAGCTTATACCAGTGAGCAAAGAGAGAATTTAAAAATTTGCACCCCCCCCCCCCTTGAGCGCCAGGGGTAAAAATCACGTGTTTTTGCATGATTTTTTTTCTCAAGGGGGGGGGGGTGGGGGCCCCCCGCCCCCCCCCCCCCCCTGGATCCGCCACTGGGGTGAGCAAAGAGAGAGAGAGAGAGAGAGAAAGAAAGAGAGAGCAGCTAGGAAGACTATATGGGTGAGCAGAGAGAGAGAGAGAGAGAGAGAGAAAAAAAAGGGGGGGGGGGGGTATATACTCGTAAATAGTTTGACTCTCAAGGGAGATAAAGAAAGAAAGATGAAGACTCCTATAATGCCCATAAATGAATCACCCAGAATATTTGTGTAATTAATCATTTTGGATGGAAAAATACAAAAATCTCTTGATCCTTTCAAATGTTCCATTTCATTTTCAGACAAAATCCTTTTTTTTTCTGCTGACGTTGCCACTATATTATCGTTCATCATCATTCATTGTTTTGAGTACAAATCTACTCAATTTGGAAGAAAGGAAACTGAATTGTGCATAATGATATCCTTCATGTAAAAACAAAATTACCTTTGCAATTAAGGAGTATTATGTAAGCTTATTTTTTGCTCTTACATTTTGGGTACATATAGCGGCACCCCTTGTGAAAATAGTTTAGATATTACATGTAGGCCTACTATCTGGGGTCATGAATGTGCCTGGAATGAATTAAGATTGAGGGATATCTAGGCCTAATTCGCATTTTTATCTTTGATATATGTATATGTTTAGACAAACATGGGAGGAGGATAGCTTTCTATGTTTATTATAATTATAAAAGTAATAACAATGATAGGAATTATTATTAATACTAGACCCTATTATCATTAGGCCCTATTATATTATCGTTATCATATAGTTATCATTGTTATTATATTATTATTATTATTATTAGACTATTAGTGTTATAATTATTATCATTATTATTATTATTATCATAATTACAATTTTTTTTTAAAATTATTATACTTTTATTATTATCGCATTAGGCTAGGCTGGAAAATGTTGTGTATACGATTTTCCTCAGATCAAATTGAACGAAAAAACTTTGTTTTGAATGGCCGACAGAGTATTGACCAATAGGAAGAGAGCATTCAGGAAGCTGTGACCAATCAGAGACAACAATTTGATACACACCGCCATTTTTAAATACCCTGTGTGAATTGTATTTTGTGTCGTGCAGCTGAAAAATAAACGTGTTTTGATCTAAACCAGAAGAAATATCATCATTTCCAGTAAAAAGTTGAAGTCTCTGAGCCACAAGTGACCATTGCAGATGTATATCACCATTACGCCATTGATTAGGTAACTAAAACCCCTCTTTTTACCGTAAAATATAGAATCTACATGCAAGGTCGTGCCGCACCGTGAGGTACCGACGCACGCAGGTCGCAGCCCGACGGGCCGGCCGCGACCGAGGGAGTCAGACCCGCCGTATAGCCTCACGCCCGTGAAGTGACTTTACAGACAGTTTTTCTTATGTAGGCCCTAGTTAGGCTACACCATTCCAATGTGAATATGTTATTGTGTGAAATACAGGAAGAAAAAGATATCTGCATGATGATCTAGTGCGGCATTACATTTTAATGTTGTTTCATGTAAAAACCCAGGGCCAGGCCAGCGCAGAGGCGCAGAATTTAATCTTTACACTAGGGCCTACAGCCTGTGATTTTTTTTATGGCTTTAAATAATGTCAATAAATGCGCTCGTGAAGTGTCTAGCTAGCTCAGCTAAAATAGTACTGGGTTATAGACTTGTCTAGTCCGCAAAAATGCAGACCATCCTCATTTTTGAGGACGCATTTTGTCAGCGTTTATAACTTAAGGAAGATCCTCATTCTCGGACCAGTGCAGTGCAGTGCCCCTACTGATAGTAGACCTAGTACTACTACTAGTACTAGTATACTAGTAGGGTGTCTGAGAGACTCAGACGATGGACCACATCTTACAGTGCGGTGGAACGGGTTGCACAGACGAAGACCTGGCCCTTGTTAATTAATGAAACGGCCATTGCAACAATCGGGCGATTGAAGAACTTAATTAATTTAATTTGATTTTAATTAAGGAACTTTACATAACTATCTTGATCTCAGCAGACACGAACGAACGAGCGACTCGGTGTTAGCTCAATTGGTAAGGACAGTTTACATTTTGTAGTCTAGTTAATAAAACGTTGGGTTTGTTGCTGTTGTCATGCAATGGTAACTTGCGGGTTCGAATCTCAGTATTTATTCAGTTCTATTTTTTGCCTTTATAAATAGTGAGGCAAAGCAATTAATTTAAAATGAACAAAGTCTACTTGTTTGTGTTGTTACCTCTTTCCAAGCTGCTAATGGTGTAAAACTTATCAGCCAATCAGTTTGTAGAATCTAGACACTTTGCGAGCACGCTTATTGAAATTTAAGCCGTAAAATTATTCTGCTTTGAAGTTTGAAGTAAGTAAATTCTTTTAGTGGAGCTTTAGATTAAATTGTTTCATCTTTCTGATTTTCAAATACAGTGAATGCTGAATTCACAGAAAGAGCTTGGCGGATCCAAGGAGATTTGTTCTGAATTCTTCAAATTGGGTCCAAGGAATATAAACTGATTGAATCCGCTCTATGCTACGCCGCTTCTAAGGATTGACCAGACTTCACACTTTCAAAGATAATCACTTTTCTCCAGAGACTGAAACAGTATACCTCAAGGATTGAAGAGACATGGCTGTTCAGGGAGTTGTCAGACAACTGAGAGATTTGGCCAAAGATCCACAGAACAGGGAAAAGATTGTCAAGGTAATTACATGTTTATGTCTTGTTTGCTTTATTTATGTTTTCTAATGCTGTTTCAAATCAATCTAAAATGTGAATTATACAGTGTACATAGTGCAAAGTTATTTTACTGGGATTTTAAATGTTTGTTGTTTGTTACTTTCATCCATCCAAAAGATATTTGATAAAGCGCCTTTTCCTTGCAGTTACTTTGTCTACTTAATTTGTACCATATTGTTTCCCCCTCTCAATAATTGTATTTCTCTCTCCCTCTCTGTCTCTCTCTCTTTCTCTCTCTCTTTCTCCCCTTCTCTATTATTTGAAGGATATTACTGTAGATCAAAAAAAGATTATAAATTATTCTCTTCCCTATTATTTCCAACAGGATCAAGGTTGTTTACCTGGCTTAGTTTTATTCCTGGACAACGATGACCCTATTGTTGTGTCAACTGCACTGGAGGTTTGTACATTTCATTTCGAAATCTGGCTCAACTTGTATAGGGGAGAAGATGGTTGGCAAGTTTGTATAGAAATTATTCTTGCCTTGTTTCACAAACAAATTAATTTACATGTACTTACAATTGTTATGTTGTAAATGATAACAAAATTACAAACTTGGAACAAATATTTAAGAAGCATGTTGGGGCAAAACATTCCAATACCAATGCAGAGTCTGCTGCCGATGCAAGTAAATACATCTAATTCTATAAAAAAAAAAAAAGAAAAAAAAAAAAAGAAGAAGAACAATTATTGTGCTTTTGCATGTATTTCATCATTGACTGGGTACACATCTCTTTTGGGGGAAAATTTAAACTTATTTCACTGCACAGAGTTTTAATACACATGTACAATGTATTCAATCCAACAGGCTATACAGTACCTATCAGAGAGCGCAGTCAATCGTCCACTCATGAAGAAAGAACTTGGAATGCTGGTTAGCCTAGAAGCTATCACAAACAAGTAAGAAATCAGTAGATATTGTAGTTTCTACTTTCTACACATGTAGGGGGGGGGGGGGGAGGGGGTAGGATTTTTACGCCACGTGTTCGTGTAGTCCCATATACATCTTTCTGTGTACAGTGTTTGTAACTTTACCAAGACTTGGCCAAATTTCTTATAATTTTGCTGATTCCAGAACCTTGCAATACACACAAATTTTTATATGCTAGATGATCAACCTTTTCTGGTCGATTCCACACCGTTTCTTTCACAATGCAATCGCATGACCAGAACTCAACTTCATCTTTAACCCTTACTGTACTGGGCTATTTTGAGCACCTCCTGACTGGGGGGGGGGGGGGGGGGGGGGCCTGGGAGGCCCCCCCCCCCCCCTATGATCTCGGCCGTCAGATGTCCGATGAACACAAAAATTTGCATGTTTGTAGATATTTACGTAACGAACAAGATGGTGTAATTAGTTTTTTGCGAATATGCAAATTTTTGTCGTTATAGCCTAATTAATTATGCAAAATGCTAATTTTATGCATTTTACAGAAAACGTGCCAAACTCCACTTTTTGAATGTTGAAACTCATTATTCATATGAAACTTCTTTTCTAACACAAAATATTTATTTTGATGTAATTAATAATGATAATTTATGCAAATTTGATGCGATTTTCAAATATTTATTTTCTTATGTATTTTATTGTTTTTTTATTTCTTATTATATCTATTGTTTTTATTTCTTATGTATTCTTTTGTTCTGGAATACATCAAGTTACTTTGAGAAACATATAAAAGCAATTCGATATCAATTCATATCACCCACTTAGGAAGGAATACATCTAAACCTGTATTCACATTTCTGCTTGTACATGAATATAAGCAATTATAGCATATTTTTGATGACATGCGCATACTAATTGTTATGTAACACCTCACAGGTATATCCGATTGCGACGAAAATGGTATCAAAACATGCGTAAGACTTGAGGGAAAAAAGTCATGAAACGACAATTCAAAATTTCAAGCGGAAAATGTCGAGGAAGGGGGGCCTCCCAGGCCCCCCCCCCCCCCAGTACAGTAAGGGTTAAAAACCCTGCCATGTTTAAAATCTATACATTACAAAAAACAAAAACAAACAAATATTTTACATCTTTAAAACTAACACCCTTTTTTTAGTTCATGTTTGCTTTCATCAGTATGATACTAGAGGGTATAGAGGTGTTATTTGATTCTAACTACAGTTACAAATTTCCATTGCTCCTATCTCTTTTTGCAGTGCTGAGAGTGACACAAGGAGCAAGAACCTCGCCCGTAGCATCCACAATCGACTGACTGCCCCACCCACCCCCGGCCCCTTGAAGGAGAGTAGTAACCCCAACATACCCAAGGGGAGCAGGGGCGGTGGAATGCACCCTGGTAGCAAGTTCTTTGTCGGTACTAGCAAGAAAAAGAAATCGAAAATCCTCACACTACAGATTAATGGCCTTATGAACATTGTGAGTATATTGTTGAGTCATGGTGATATATTTAAGATTTTATTAATTCAGGATTCCCAGCTGAACCCTGGAAATAAGGAAAAAGCTGGAAAATTGAGTTCCCTTTTTTCCATCGAGTTGAAAGTCAAAGAAAATGAGGATGAAAAAGATCTCTCAAGTCAGGAATTTCCTTGGCCCATAAAGAAACTAATTGGTCTCTTATATTTTGTGTCGTGCCAACAAGGAGAAGACAAGGATAATGATAATATGTTGACATAAAACCCCACCAGGGAAAACTCAAAGACTTTGATAATAATCTCTATTGAACCTTGGGTCATGCATGGTAATGTGAATCTGTTCAGACAGTTCAAGCCTAAGATGAAAAAGGGCATTAGCTCTTGTTCAAACAACCTTCTAGCACTATGAACATGACAGACAAAGAAAGCGGACAAAATATACAGTTCCTCAGGTAGACACAGGAACATCCCTTCACTGCCATTATGTAAAAAAGGTGAATATGCATGTGACACCTGTTATACACATTTTTACATAATAGCAGTGAAGGGATGTTCCTTTGTCTAACTGAGGAACTGTATATTTTGTCTGCTTGCTTTGTCAGTCATGTTCATAGTGTAGCTTTTTAGCAGATGGTAGGCCTACATTGTTACCATATATGAAAGAATCATGCCATTGATACATGTGTCTCCTTTCTAGGCAAAGATGGTATATTGCAGACTGCCCTCTATTGACAGAAATATTACCTTGGACCCTCTGCAAGACTGCAACATATTTAGCCTTAATTATTCTCTCTGCCTCTCTTTGTCTCTGTCTCTCTCCATCATAGCTTTGTGAAGTTAGTAATTTTAGTTCCATACCTGGAATAAATCAGTTAATTTTGTTTTCTTGTCTTTGTTGTCAAGGTTGCTTGTACAATATTTGAGTCATGCAGAGCCATAATGAACTACATCTACTTGTAAAGCCATGCCCTTCATTTACAAATGTGACGTCTTTATTAATAATTCTAAAAATCTCTTTATTCACCAGGAGTGCCGTAGATCTTGCGAAGAAGAGCTGTTGAAAGTCAAAGGGGTTGTTAGTTTCACCTTTGACCTTTTGAAGAAACGTTGTGAGCTGAGGACCAGAATAGACATGAAACCAGAGGTGGGTATACATACACATGTACATGTACATGTGCACCCTGTAATCAATCTATTTTTCAATTACATGATAAATTGATTTTAATTAAAATGAGATCAAGTCCAATAATTTTTTTTTTTTTTTTTGTGTGTGTAGAAAAACGATTTGCAGAAAGTAAAATCTGATCCCCCACCCCCAAATTTAGATGTAGCTTGCTTAAAGGCATCGTTTAACAATGTTAAATCTGAGATGCATGGCCCTACGTGTTATCAGTGTCTGTGCGGTCTAATATTGAAGCCATGAAGTGCCTCAAATTCAAAAGGGTAAAAATCTTTAAGGTTTTACCATACTCTTTTTCCCCATTAGACTGTAGTGTAATGAAATCTATAAGGAAAACAAAAAATGAAATTTCGATTTCCAATCATAAATATCTTGAAAATCAGACAGGCGATCGGTTTAAAACAATGAAAGTCATGGGGTTCCTGACTGACCTAAAGACTTATAACTATCATTGCAGCATGAGCTAAATCCAGGATTTTGTTTCAGAATCTAATACAAAGTTACCCAATCCCTTTAAAGAATCTTGAAAGCCATCTGCACATGTTTCTTTTATCACTTTCAAATACCTTGCAGGCCTGCCCCAAAATAAACTGTTTTTTGAAAGACCTTGATCTGTGTATGATAATCCAGATTTTCTTCTTCATGAAATCAATATTTAAAATCCCACTTCCTGCTGCGAAGAATGCAACGAGAATAATAATAATATAATATTCCGCTTTGATGTAGCACCCAATACAGTACATCAATGCAATGATGTGTCTAAGCACTTTACATATACATTATTACCCCGGTCATCAAATTCAGGCTTACCCAAAATGAATGCTTGCTTTCGTATTAACTTCTGAAGTTCATATTTGATGACCTAGAAAACTGATGTATGCAGTGCACTTTCCTGTTATGATGTAGTGAAACAGGAATTTACACAGGTATTGCATCAAACGGCTATGTTTGTGAATGTTCCACGTACATGTGCATCTGTGCCAAGGTTGAAAATTGGTCTTTTAAAGGGCACTTTGTCCTGTATGTGTACAGGCATTGTTTCTTATCTCCACTTATATTCTACCGATAGATGGATGATGATTGATAGAATAGCACAGAAAGCTAAAAATTGATTCTATCTTTGAAAGAAAAATTGAAATCCCAAAGAAAACTGAAATTAATGTCATCATTTGGAAAGCGAGTACATGAACATGGAGTATCTTTTGATACCAAATTTGTTAGGGACTATATTTTCGATCAAAAGAAGGAATAGCCTTCAATTACATTTTAATAACAAAAATAACCAGAAAAATTCCTGTGACAAGATCAGAAAATTACTGATCACTACTGAAGAAACAACCTTGCAACAGAAATTCCTTTCCTCCATGTATTATTTCTCCCTATTATGTTGATGCTATGTACTTGGATAAAGCACAAATCTTCCCACATCTCCTTTATTCCTTCTTTTGATTGAAAAATGTAGCCCCTATGCTAAAAAGTTAGTATGGAAAGATGCTACTTGGGATAAAGCACCACCCCCTCCTCCCCTAGCGGCCCCGCCTCCCCCATTCATTAACCCTATCTTAATGAGGTAGTTTTTACGGAGTCAAATTGACCCCCCCCCCCCAGTGGATAAAGACTAGAGTACACCCCAGCAACCCTGCAGCTCATGGTTATAGGAACAGCTGAAACATGTCAATATCAATTATAAGCTCCATTAGGTTTTCCCAGGCTGCTCAAGATTTGTGTTTAAGAGGGACGTAATTTGATCTTTATTGGCAGGCTTATCACGCAGGAAAGTGCAGTTCAGGCAGAGAATTTCATTCATTAAAGGAACAAATGATAGGATCCTAGTATAAACCATTTTCTTTACTTTGATGAATAGATCATTTCGAAATGACTAGATTTGAGTTATTTGTATCCGAAAGATATTGAATAATCTTATACAACCAGCCATCCATTTTTGTCCATTATTGTTTTAAATATATACTATGATTTAATTCAGATATTTATATCACCCACATCTTTATGAACTTGAATGAAATTGACAGATTTATCTAATTGAACTGGACTCCCCACTAACTTCTGGGGTCCAAAACATTTTCGGGCATTTTCGGCCTCTCCGTGAGGTTAACAGAAAAACAAAGGTAGAGAGATAAACCCTACTGTTCCTAGAAGTCGCCCCAGTATTTCTTCCATGCATGATTCCGGTCTCATGTTGAGGTTTCGGAATAAATATTAAATACTTCATCCCGGCTAAGTCCAACAGTAATTCCAGCCAAATCCCAGTTACACACCAGAAATCTCAGCATAAAACAATACAATTTTGACCTGTTACACATGTATCAAATATACAGTTGTTATAAGCTATTACTTTCATGTATTATATTGACGAGGTTATAAGTATAGGCTAATTGTATTAAGGTTTATGTAATATAATGTTGCACTATCTTGTATCTTAATTATGCAATTAATGTTTTCGATTTTGTTTGTTGAGGGAAAAAGTATTTCAAAACAAAATCACCCCCCCCCCCCCAATAAAAGAAAACACACAGCCACTGTGGAATGGGCAACTCTCTTTGCAAGCACAGCGTGTGTTTGTGTGGGGGGGGGGGGGAATTGTGTGTATTTTGGACAAAGGTGTGAATTGATAATTGATTTTTGATTTATTTCTTTATAGTTTACATTCTTAGTTTTTCATTTCTTGATGAAGGATATAAATCAAATGTACCATGCACTCATAGTGTTCGAGGCACCTGTAAGTTATGGATATAATATAGATTTCCTTGTACCAATATACAATATTTGAGGCCCAATGTTTATGAGTTGCCTATTGGTGTTGAATACTGAATTGATGAGGGTTTTATTTCTTTCTATTTTCTCTCATTTTCTTTCAGGTGCTTATTGCTGCCATTTCAAGGACGGAGACAATGTCAGCCGAGCAAGTCGTTAAGAATGAACATGGTGAAGAGGTAAGAACAGTAAACCTAGTCATTATTTGTTAAATAAGGTACATGTATCTTGTAATAGGGACATTAACTAGTCAGAGGGGAGAGGAGGGGAGGGGGGGGGGGGGTTATGTTCAATTGGGCCAAAGTAATTTGTTTTTAAATCTTGGTTCGTTATCTAGAAGAACCATTCAGGGCATGAAGTTTATATTATGCATGCTTCGTTATAGGTGATTTTATTTGGAGGCCAGACAAGTATATGTAGGTTATTCAATGAGGTCAATTTCTGTCTGTACATGTTAATTTCCTGATACTTTATTTTTGTCTTTAGAAGAAAAGAAATTTAATTATGAATCAGTAATTTATTTAAAACTAAGTTTTGTATCTGTGGACCAAGAATAGCATTTGTTTGGTTTAAAATCATATATCAAAAAAGTTAAAGACTAAACTTTTAGACACATATAGATGTACATGATAGAATCTCGGTTTGTTTGACTCTCGACTCAATCTCTTTCTCAATCTCCCTTTTCTAGAGCTTTTGTTTTTGTCTTCTACTATTTTCCTCCATTCATTTTTTTTTTCTTTTCTTTCTTTTTCTTCCTCATTTTTTCTTCTTTTTTTTCTCCTTCTTCCTAGCTACATATTGTCTATTTATTGATCTATAAGCATACTTTGTTCATGTTTTATTGTAAAATTTGCATCTGAGGAACTAACACTTCAACAAGCTCTGCTTCAAGTTAGTTCCTCTTTTCTCGTGCTATTTCCACTATATTTATCGTTTCATTACATATTTGTTTGTTATGATATAATTATTTTTGTATTATGTTTTGCATGAGAAATAAAAATCAATCAATCATATCAGTGTATACCCTTCTGGCTCCAAACAGACAATTTGTTGTAAAATGCTGTGGGGGCAATAAGGTATATATTTAGGTATCAGTCACAGGGAGAGAGAGGCCTTCACTTTTTTGACCAACCGGCCTTACGTAAATCACTGCTCCATTTTTCCTTTCACTCTATAAGGAAAAGCATCATGGTACATTTCCTTCACCCAAAGGCTCTCTAAAAGGGTAGAGGGTGGGGGGGGGGGGGCATTTCTTGCTGGGACATCCAGTTTTCTCTGTGCGAGAAACTTGTACACCCATTGATGGTACATGTATTTCCACTAAGTCCAGTGTCAGCGAATAGATATGGAAACTTCCTACTACATTTAAATCTCTTTAAAGCCTATCAGTACTAGTTTGGCTAGGAGGGATTAGACCACCCTGCAAGGTTGCTGGACAGGTGGTTATCTCATCGAGCCAGCTCTCAACTAACATAAAAAAAGAGGACCATGGGGGACCAACAGGCACCGATTAGGCATTGTTTGCTATATAGAGGGCGCAAGTAGCTATAAGTAGTGCAGTGGGGCTTTAATCATTATAATTTATCATTAGTGAAGAAAAACAGTATAAATGAACGCTCTTGCTCTTTGGCTTGGTATCATCATCACACAGGTGATCCTATCCTTCGGTGCCAACCCAGCCATGGCCAACAAGGAGAACAGCCATCACAGTCTACCAGACTACCTCCCGGAGGACAACAGTCCTATCAGAGGGTGCCACAACAAGGCCATCAAGAACATCGACCAGGGTGACGAGGAGAGGCGAGGTAGTTGGATCGGTGCTGCTGCATCATTCATATCCACCAATTTCTACTGGTGATGGGTTAGAGAGTCAATGTCGTGAACTTTGTACTGTGTGACCGAAGGGTCGAAGGGTCTTTGTTTCACAAAGCCTTTTATTAATGCAAATAACAAAAATTAGTGACAAATCTGCTGATAACCAATCAGAAGTAAGGATTTCAGTAGCTTATAACAAAAACTGTCATTTGTCACTGATGACAAGTTTTGTGAAACACCCTTTAGGGCTTCTGCATTTCATATTCATCTGCTACAGGCTTGTCCACATGTATGCTTTGGTTTACTACAGAAAGTTATCTCGTGTACTAAATGAATACCAAGTAGGGTAGAACAAGTAGCTTAATGCAGAAAAGGGCATATACATTGTATGTGCACTGACTGCACTCACATATCTGTGTGAAAAAAAAATACAAAGTGTGAGTAGTCATGTGAAGAAACCTCATGAAACCACATGATGATATACAGGGAATAATTTTCCTGGTATCGCATCGCAATTTGCTATGCATTTTTGCATGACTGCTATACAAAATATCTTTTGTGTAGCAGTTTTCTTCCATAGAAATGTACAGAATTTCATTTGAAATATTCATCCATCGCCTGAAATTGCTAATCAAAAAATTTGAGGAAAATTATTCCCTGATATAGTTTAAAATGCAATCATGAGTACCGTATGTATTTGACAAAATAGCTGGTACCTTTGGGAACCACACTTTATAAGAATTATTTCAATTTCTCTTATTCTCAGAGCATTTCTTTTATGTTTGGTTTCATTCACAGCCCTAAATTTTCATACACACATTTAAACCCCATTTACCTGTAATGCTTTCATGCACAATCCAGTACTCTTTGAACTATATATACATGAGTGTAAAAGAATATACACATATGATGTGTCATATTTGTCTTTGACACAAGTTCTACAGGACTGCCTGTCAGCAGATAGGAACAGTGTTATTTTGTTTTCTTATAGAACATTGAATCGAATACTAATTCTCATCGTATTTGTTCGACTGGGGGTGGGGGGGGGGGGAGGAATGTTTTTGCAATATAAATTTATTTCAAAAGTTAACAATACTAAAAGTTCAGTGCTTTTAACTCTATTTTAATAATTTTAGATATTTTAAATTCAGGAATACAATTTAAAGATTTCAATATCCCAACCAGGTGCTAACTGCATGTATTTGATTAAAGGGGAAGTCCACCCTGAAATTAAGTTAGTTTTAATAGGAGTAGAAAAATGAGAGAAACAAGTCAGTGAAAGTTTGAGCAAATTCCGATTAAAAATAAGGAAGTTAGGATTTTTTGAAAATTTTTGAAGTTGTGATCAATCAAACACAAATTGGCAACTCTATGACGTATCATGCGAGCTCAACTTCCATTTGCTCAGTACTGAAAAAATCTAAAATTTTCATTTTCCCTCAAGAAAAATTTCAACCATACATGCACCCTAAATATAATAATTGCAAATATGTTTCTATACTCCCCCTGCAAGGAACAAATATATATTCCGTCATCAATAACGAAGAAAACATGATTTTATGGAATATTATGCACAAAGCAAATGAAGGAGAGCTCGTATGATAAGTCACAGAGTTGCCAATTTGTATTTGATTGATCACAACTTCAATAATTCATAACTTTCTTATTTTCATTCAGAATTTGCTCAAACTTTCACTCACCTGATTTTCTTATTATTCTGCCTCTATCGAAACAAATTTATTTTGGGGGTGGACTTTCCCTTTAAGTAATTGTCCAGTCTTTAATTGTAATCAATGGACTACATATATTTGTATTTTTCTCTTTTTTATATTCTTTTGTTTTACAGCAAATCATATATATTTTGTTATTATACAGGTCAATTTTAGGGTTCTTTTAATTCGGTCGTGAGAGGGAATCGGTCGACCGGACCCATAATAAAGATTTCTTGTGTAACAGACTGTGTACATACTTTGTAAATAAGATTGATTGTAAAATTGAGAGACCAATTGTAAATAGATTGAATGGATAAGAACTCAAAATTATATAATGTGTCATTATTGTTGTTTTAATTAAGGCGATTGAAGCTGGAATTTAAAATAGTGATGAAGATGATTACGATTGTCTGAATGATGATGAGAAGGAGAATGGTGATGATGATAGTGATGGTTATGATGATGAGGATGATGGTGATGGTGATGAGGATGATGGTGATGGTGATGGTTATGACGATGGTGATGGTGATGGTGATGAGGATGATGATGATGGTGATGGTTATGATGATGGAGAGGATGATGATGATGGTGATGATGATGATGGTGATGGTGATGATGATGGTTATGATGATGGTGAGGATGATGGTGATGGTTATAATGAAGGTTAAGGTGATAATTAGCATGATGGTGATGGTGATGATGATGAGGATGATGATGATGAGGATGATGGTGATGGTTATCATGATGAGGATGATGATGATGATGATGATGATGATGATGAGGATGATGAGGATGAGGATGATGGTGATGATGATGATGATGACGATGATGATGATGAGGGTGATGATGATGATGATGATGATGAGGGTGATGGTGATGATGATGAGGATGATGATGATGATGATGATGATGATGATGAGGGTGATGGTGATGGTGATGATGATGGTGATGATGAGGATGATGATGATGAGGATGATGGTGATGATGTTGATGATGATAGTGATGATGATGGTGATGGTTATGATGATGGTGATGATGGTGATGATGATGATAGTGATGGTTATGGTGATGATGAGGATGAGGATGATGGTGATGATGATGGTGATGGTGATGGTTATAATGATGGTTAAGGTGATGATGAGCATGAGGGTGAGGATGATGATGATGGTGATGGTTATGGTGATGGTTAAGGTGATGATGAGCATGAGGGTGAGGATGATGATGATGGTGATGGTTATGGTGATGGTTAAGGTGATGATGAGCATGAGGGTGAGGATGATGATGATGGTGATGGTGATGATGATGGTTATGATGATGGTGATGGTGATGGTTATAATGATGGTTAAGGTG
This sequence comes from Strongylocentrotus purpuratus, assembly GCF_000002235.5. Taxonomy (NCBI): domain Eukaryota; kingdom Metazoa; phylum Echinodermata; class Echinoidea; order Camarodonta; family Strongylocentrotidae; genus Strongylocentrotus; species Strongylocentrotus purpuratus. Next base: position 32,567,486 of record NW_022145598.1, read on the forward strand.
ATGATGAGCATGAGGGTGAGGATGATGATGATGGTGATGGTGATGATGATGGTTATGATGATGGTGATGGTGATGGTTATAATGATGGTTAAGGTGATGATGAGCATGAGGGTGAGGATGATGATGATGGTGATGGTTATGGTGATGGTTAAGGTGATGATGAGCATGAGGGTGAGGATGATGATGATGGTGATGGTGATGGTGATGGTTATAATGATGGTTAAGGTGATGATGAGCATGAGGGTGAGGATGATGATGATGGTGATGGTTATGGTGATGGTTAAGGTGATGATGAGCATGAGGGTGAGGATGATGATGATGGTGATGGTTATGGTGATGGTTAAGGTGATGATGAGCATGAGGGTGAGGATGATGATGATGGTGATGGTTATGGTGATGGTTAAGGTGATGATGAGCATGAGGGTGAGGATGATGATGATGGTGATGGTTATGGTGATGGTTAAGGTGATGATGAGCATGAGGGTGAGGATGATGATGATGGTGATGGTGATGATGATGGTTAAGGTGATGATGAGCATGAGGGTGAGGATGATGATGATGGTGATGGTTATGGTGATGGTTATGATGATGGTGATGGTGATGGTGATGGTGATGGTGATGATCATGATCCTAATCATAAAAATGAGGGTGTATTGATAAAATTGAATCTAGTTGATGATAATGATTAAGGTGAGAAGGATTATAATGGTAACAACAAATTAAGATGAGAATAATGAGTATGATGAGATTCATTACCCCCCCCCCTCTCTCTCTCTCTCTCTCTCCCCCCTCTTTCTTAGTCTCTCTCTATCTCTCTATCTCTCTCTCTCTGTTAGTCCAAAGACAACTGAAAAAGGGGGAACCATCCCATTGGTCCTCGTAACCCCAAAGACTGACCGGTCATTGAGCATAGCATAAAATAAAAATAACAAAAGGGGGTCAGAACCCCCATGTCCCACCCAGAATCGGGTAACGGATAGTGCCATTTGAGGATCAATGTTGAGTATCTGTACTAGATTTTCTTCTACATGTATATTCGTTTGCCAAACGGATGGAAAAACAAAGAAAATCATATTTATATTTTGAAACATTTAAAACTATTTTGCAATGTACATGGTGTACGAACATTAATAAAGGGAATTCGTGCACTTTTCAAGGAAGATATTTTTTATTTAAAAAACAAATCTTGTTCAGTTTCATTTTAAGTTCTTTCGCGGTGCCTTATTTTAGCCATGTCAGGGCTAGGTAGCTAAGTATTCTACTCCAAAACACCAAAACATTCTCGCATGCAGTGAAGGGTAAAAACCATACCAAAACGAAAAGCGTATATCAACACGATGAAGTATTATAACCCGCGTAATGCGTGCACTTAACAGTTACTGTGATTTATTTATACATGCATTTCATTACCATAACAATGCAACAATAGAGGGTTAGAGACGCCTCATGAGCCTGTGATATTAGATGCATCCTTTATATTCGTATTTCAATCTGACGTGATTGATAGACGGTGTCTTTTATTCAATGCATCCAATATTCCCTCTTCCATAGTATCATATATACAAGCAGTATTCGTATACGTTTTATCCAGGGCATTGTTACCTAACCTCTTTCTCAGATAGCATTAATTCGGATGCATCTAAATTCATGAGTTGTAAATCCGTGGATTAGTCAAGCTATTATACAATGGATATTCTGATGAAGGATTTGATGCAAAAGTCCCTAGATAGCTCAGTAGTGTGTTTGACGTTTGCTCTTTCTCTACACGCAATTTTCGCTGTCTACCGAAAAAGGTAATTTCTAAGGTAATAGTTATATGAGGAATAATGTAAAAAAAAGGGACACATTTAGTTTTCATGATATTTGATACTTTTTTCAGGAAGTGTGTGATCCTCGAGAATGGGAGGAAACATTTCCACTCCACAATGGATTTAAAAAGCAATTTGTTTTTTTTTATTTTGAACAAAAATGAACGGACAAATATCCTGTGGAAAATTTGGTTTTGTGTTCCCCTTTCCAAATCGACGAGATGGGGAGGGGGGGGGGCGTAGCCTGACCCACATAAATGCTTTTCGGTCTATACTGTGGCTTCCCATCTTGGCCTAATTAATAACCTATTTTGTTTTCTGATTTCTTATGAAACTGCAAGCGAGGCGCCTTTTATCTTCTCTCCATTCGCACTTCAAAACCATAACACTGTGAACAAAGCATTCATAGTGTTTGCAAGGGAGGGAGCTTAGTGGAGGGGGGGGGGGGGGTAATTGACGTTATGTACATTTAATTAGTCCGACGTCAAACGAACTAGAATGTTAAAGCAGAAAAACAAATAAGCAAGAAACAACAACTAAAATATATCAATACGGAAAAAATATGAAAATCATGGGGAAAGACAGACAATCACTAGTGGTGACTAGATTTCTGTTTCTCAGTCGTGATTTTATTTTATTCTAGTTTTGTTTGCATCCCCATCTTACTGGGTCAAGTTCCATATAAATCAATTGAATTAGAATCTATTATTTTTCATTAAAACAAAAAACCTAACACGAATGGATTATCATCAAACAACTGTAATATCATCAAAGCATTTCAAACCAAACTATAGCATTATCAAACATATCAACATACACAAAAAAGGTCAACAAGAATAAAAACAAATCATTACTAAGTGACAGAACACAAACAAACAATAATCAAAAAAAAGACATAGGCCAATTGAGTCAATGTATTTGTTTTTTATGATGTTGGAGCTATAGTTCATCCAGACGTTGGACAAAGCCCTCCTCATAACATTTCCATTCTCTTCTGTCTCTAGCTGTCCTATAGTCCAAGCGGCCGTTCCCATGTATGATGTTAGGTCATCTCTCCATCTTCTCTTCTGCCTTCCTCTTCTTCTCTTTCCCATCCTTGGTTGCCATTCTGTTAAACGATTTGTCCATCTATTGTCCTGAAGTCTTGCTACATGCCCAGCCCATCTCCATTTTGATTATCTGACTTTCTCCATGATGTCTTTAACCTTTGTTTTCTGGCGTATGACTTTGTGGTTGATTTTGTCTCGCAGAGATAAATGCGAAGAAGGGAGAAAGAGTTAATGTACTTTTGAGGTGATCTGCTTGATGAGAGCCAATCGGGCACTAGCTTTGTGTTAAATCATATGAGTTAGCATCCGCTCCTAACAGACATGAAAGTGTAAAGCTACAATTTGCATGATTTGCAGACAAAACAGTATATCAAGACAATAAAAAGGCTTTCATGTAAATAATAAATTCACTTTTATTAGGCTATTTACTCACTTCCGAACCAACTGACAAAATACAACGCTTACATCGGGCCTGCAAAGTGCACTGACTCACACATGGAATTATCGGGATATTGGACGAAATATCAATGTTTAACAAGTCATAAACGTCATGAAAGTCGAATTCATCTTATCTCTCAAATCCAAATCTAGTCATCTGCTTGTTATCATTGGTTAGTTTAATCAAACTATAATACATGGATTTGTTTATAAAGATCGATTTCTATTAAAAAAAACCTCCTATACTGATATAACTACCATGACTATCTTGATTGTACGGGCATAATGATTTCCAAAGCGCTAAATCGCTTTTTGGGGGGATCCTCCCCCCCCCTTTCCTTCTCCCCACTTATCCTAACTGATATTTGTTATCATTTTAAAAGCACCAATACTGAATAGGCCTATTTACATTAATTTGTTAAAATGTGTAAAATAGAGCTATCACGTTGATCTATTTTACATCATTTGCAATTTGATTATTGATGGTTATTAAAAAAAAAGAATTCCTCTCATCTTTACCATCATAAATTATATCTAACATGTCAAACGGACCATAAGTGATAGCAACATTATTTAATGTCACAATCAAGCGGGACGGATATTGATACAAGAACAATTCTGCACTGTAAAAACATTGGGTAAAATTTGCCTAACATGGACGTAATGAGATGCCCAACCGTATCGTAGGCAACTTTATGCACAACTCTCCTTGATTTCTTGCTAAATAAGCCTTTATTTGTAATGTAACCAAATTTTATGCATAGTTTGTGAAGTGCCCGATACGAATTGTTTCACGAACCCACTATTCAGAATACGGATTGCCTTATTTACCTATAATATAGTAAAGGTGACATTGCCCAAAACAATTCGATCGGACACAACTATTATTTCTCTTAAGTTGAAAACAACAAAAATGACCAGTTCTTAACATGAAAATAATGTACTACCTTATAACGGTATGTAAGATGATTGTTTCGTAATAACAATATGTCCAAAATGTACAGGTGCCTCCTTACGTTCTTTGCTACTTGTGTAGCCAGCTATGGATTGTAACCTAATTTTCCAGCATATTTTATCTGTTTATCTCGAAGCTTGACTCTAATTTTTGATGATAATGTTGCCCTCATGAAAACATGAGACTGATGATATTGATTTCAACTGGATGGAGTGAATGTTTACATTATTATTCAAAAGAATCAGGCATCAAGAAACAATGACAGAATATTGCACTACTAATTACCCTAACAACTCGTACGTGACAGTTCTCATTCTTAATTTATATCACTGTAATAAACATTTTCAAGGTATTTACATCTATGCTTAATACGGTTGGTAAATCTACTCTAGCTATGACTCCACATACGTTTTGACAAGAGCTTCAAATGAATAGATGATTCCTATACAACCGCACCCAGCACCTGCTAACATAATAAGAATATCTATCACTTTGTTCCACAATTTTAGTTCATGCCACTTTAACCTGAGATGGAACCAACATGGCCAGATAAAGGACAACATGGTCCCTGTAACGCTTCCTATAAGCCCCATCAGGATTGCAAAATGTGGGATGAAGACGGCTAAGAGAACACTGACGCAGATTAGGAGTAGCCGGAGAGGAATGGACCAGACGGTGAGCATGCCATCGTGGGAGTAGCAGGAGGGGAGGACGGTTGTAGGGCGGCCCTGGAAGAAGGCCCGTTCCAGGAGCTCCACGGCTGCGAAGTAGGGAAGAGGGAAAGACAGCAGCGCTTTGGCTACAAGAACTAAATTGACGATAGATCTGAAGGAGTGGGTTGGGAGGTTGTCCGATATGACCTCCTGCGTGCTGAGGCCGAAGGTAAGGTAAGCGACGTAGCCGAAGAAAGCCTTGAAGAATCCTGCCAGACCGTGCGTCCATAGCATCATCCGCTTAAAGTAGCGCCGATCCACCATGTTGCCTTCCAGACTGGGTAGGAAGATGTGCGAGGTGTAACTGAAGACGACGATCCCCAGAGACACGGGGAAGTAGTGGATATGGATCCGAAGACTCGTGTCCTTCCAGTGCCAGTGTCCAGCCTGAGCGAAACAGAACCCCAGGATGATCACGTTGATGATGACGTGGGCGATGGCGTTACCGAAGCTGGAGCGTGAGACGGCCTTGAGGTTGCGCAGGAAAGCACAAGGCAGCACTAGAAAACAGGCTATGAGGGTCCAGGCGCTTTCCCGAAGTGGAGTGTGTCGGATGGTGTTGTAGAGCAGGTCGCCGCAGAGCACCAGGTATAGGATACAAGTCATGATCAGCTCTATGAACTGCGCCGTGTGGACAACCCTTGAGGCGAAACGTTTACCCCAGACCTCTTCGGCGATGGACACGTAGGTCTCACGCACCCGGACCCTCTCACCTGTGATAGCGTTGGTGTCGTAGAGACAGTCCACAAGGATTAATCCAGTGTAGCATGTGATGATTGCAGCTAGTACCAGGGACAGGACAGTCCAGTATCCACCGTGCATGACAGCATAAGGGAGCGCTACAAGGAACATACCCTGCAGAAAGACAAATGATAGAGAGTGATAATATTAAACGAATTGTTATACAAATTCTCCTGTGAAAAAACACGCACAACAACACTAACATATTAATTATAGGCCTCTGTTGTCCTTAACGTGCATCCACATAATGCTCCCGCAACAACCGCTCCAGACATTATTTCGTCAAAGATTATGGTAAGGGTAAAGTATAGCAACTTGTCCAGTGTTGAAATCAAAAACTCGGAAGGGGATTACCGCGAATCTTTTCGCCAGAGCAGGTACTGTACTACGGTACTAAAATCTACATCCGGCGCTAGGTATGAGCTTGGTCTAAAGTCGATTTTAACAAGGGAACTTTGTTAAAGGTCTAAGATCTAATTTCTCTATTTCGTTAATATAACCTAGACCCATTGTCGGGTGTGAATGGATTTGGAATATGAGTCAATAAGGATTATTTTGCTTGTTGTTAACAATTTCTTACTATTCATATTTTAAGCATGATTTCCCCAAACAAAAAAGCCCCATTAGCTAATCATCCAGTGGATGCACTGTTTGGAGGCAAGAAAAAAACACGAGTTTGACTTTTTTTAGGGGCCATCGAAGTTGCCCGCTATCCAAGACTTTTCTCTTGTTTCCAGGTTGAAATCCCGATATAACAGCATTATTGTTGTAACGTGACAATTTATGTTTGTTCACCTAACTAACTTCGTTTGACAATTCGAAATTTGTTTTATCAGATGTAGCAACCAACATACCCTCCAAGTATTTTCAGTTGTTTCTCCTCAACGTCCCACATCGTTTCTTTTTTTGTAACCATTAAACTTTACTCGTCTTTTCCCTCAGTTTGTCATAGTGCATACTGTGTTGAAGGTCTCCTGTTCCTCTAGCATGACTAAACGGTAAAAGTGTCCATCACGTTTTTGAAGCATTTCCTGTATCTTTATTCACTTTTTGTCTATTTCTATAAATTCTTCAATGTACCCCCCCCCCCCTGTCTCCCCCTCTCTCTCTTTATTGCTTTATCAATCAGCTATTACTACTACTACTTTTCTTTCGTTAAACGAACTTACAATATTGAACGTACAATACTTGTATTTGAGAGGAACTCGAAAAGTTTGATAGAATGAGAAAAAAACATTAGCTTCGGGCATTCAGATCTTTTAAGCAGAACATGAATCACATAACAGTATTATACATGTAAATACAAACTTCCAGGGATATTGTATATAAAATAAATAAAGAATGCTTAGTTAAATATCTTCAAGAGATAAAATGATGATCCAACACAGTAGAAGTATGTGGTGAACAACGTTAATATAATGCGAATCGCACCATATAGTCAGATGGTGAAAGGGAAACGTTGAAAACATGCTCATTGATATTGTGTCAGTCTGCCTTTGATTTCTCTCAAATCATCGTTCTCCGTCGTTAACCCCCTCTTCTCATCTCCCGTTTACCCCCTCTCCCACTTTCTCTCTCTTTCTCTTTACGCATGTTCTTTTTCCTCTCAATTCATCGTTTTACGTCGTTAACCCCCTTTTCTCTTCAAAGATATATATAAATATTTTGCTTTTTCCACCTCCCCTACTATCTCCCGTATACCCCCTCCCCTTCTATCTCTCTCTTTCTCTTTCTCTTTACGCACGTTCTTTTCCCTCTCAATCATTCGATTTATCTTTCTAATTCGTCAACCTCCTGGCAGTATTCTGTCTTTATCCTTCACTGTTCTCCCTCTCCTAGATCCCTTTTGCTTAATGCTCTCTATCCTTCTCCCCCTCACCGTTTCTGTCCCTCTCCTAAATACGCACACACAGGCAAATACACCCTCTCTCTCCCTCTCGATTTATTCCTCTCTCTCCCTCTCTCTCTCTCTCTCTCTCTCTCTCTCTCTCTCTCTATTCCTTCTACCTTTCCTATCTATCTTCATATCGCTCTCTCAATCACTCCCCTCAGTATGAGTTCCATAGACGTAGTCTCCCGTTACACGGCAAACGTACGTCTAACATGGCATTAGATCTCAACTTGATAGATAAGTCTGTCATTTGCCGGCGTCCCAAAGTGCGCTGCGATGACAATCCCAATATGTACTTTACCCAGTTGTGTAATCACAGACAGTAAACAAAGAAAAACAAAAAAAATCAAAGCAACGTTGAAGTGAGGGGAATACCTTTAGGAATCAAATTTAAAAAGTATTGCTTTCCCTTGTTTTAAAGTTATAATAATTAACCCACTTGAGGGCTATGCCACAATATCCATAATAAAAAGTGGAACATCGCAAAAACCATTTATTTATTTATTTATCGACATTTCAAGATGATAAAAAAAAGCATTCTAAAAACAAGATTTGTAAAAAAAATACAATAAGTTAAAAGTTAACCTTTAGAGCAATAGTCGATAACCATTACGCAATATACTTTCGTCATGTTTTTTTTTTCTTCAAGCAGTGATATATCGAAGGCATAATATAAATTTTTAGCAAGAATCAAAGATTATACACGGTGATGACATGCAAGCAATGCATTCATGGCATTGGCGCCACTAGGAACCCTCAAAGCAATTTGCATATTGACATGTCCCGGTATGGACTTAACCCCATTGGTTGACACACCTGTCGCTAATCCAATCATAAGGCGGCGAGGCTTGGCGCCCAAAATAGCGTTACACATGCATTAGCCTAATCTACCTCATGTTGGATGTCTTCATGTCGTAAGTATGTGTGGAGAGAGAAAGAGAGCGAGGGAGAGATAGAGAGAGCGAGAGAGAGAGAGAGAGAGAGAGAGAGACAAAGAAGGAGAGAGAAAGAGAAAGAGAGAGAGAGAGAGACTAGAGAGAGAGCGAGAGACAAAGAAAGAGAGAGAGAGGGGGGGATAAATGAAGACAAATAATTGGGACGGAGGGGAGAGAGAGAGAGAGAGAAAGAAAGAAAGGAAATTGAACGAGAGGGACAGAGTAATATAAACAAAAGGGGTGCAAAGGGAGAAATAGAGACATAATTATAAAGGATAAAAGATATGAGGAATTAGAAACAGAAGGAGAACAATAAACAAGGAGAAGAAAACAAAAATAGAAAGAGAATTAGAGATAAGGGAAAGTAGATATAGAACGAAAATGTGAAAGGGAAGGAGATATAGAGAAAGAGAGAGGAGAGAGGGGAGAGAGAGAGAGAGAGAGAGAGAGAGAGAGAGAGAGAGAGAGAAAGAGAGAGAAAGAGAGAACAGAGAGAAAGAATAGAGAGAGAGAGAGAGTTAGAGAGAGAGATAAAGAGAAAGAGAGAGGAGAGAGGGGAGGGAGAGAGAGAAAGAGAGAACACAGAGAAAGAACAGAGAGAGAGTTAGAGAGAGAGAGATATAGAGAAAGAGAGAGGAGAGAGGGGAGGGAGAGAGAGAGAGAGAAAGAGAGAGGAGAGAGAACAGAGAGAAAGAACAGAGAGAGAGAGAGTTAGAGAGAGAGAGATATAGAGAAAGAGAGAGGAGAGAGGGGAGGGAGAGAGAGAGTGAGAGAGAAAGAGAGAGAAAGAGAGAACAGAGAGAAAGAACAGTATAATTTACATATTTATTCTTTACTACTTGCGGTTTTCCATATTTCAATTTCAATGTCAATTTCATTTATTTCCACAGATTCATAAAAGACAGTATAAATTAAAATCAAATATAAAAGCATTACAACAAAAGATGAACCTGCAGCAAGGGGGGGGGGGGGGGGGCCGGGGGGCCGCCCCCCCCCCCCCTTGAGAAAAAAATCATGTAAAATCACGTGATTTTTACCTTTTTTGGGGGTTGGGCCCCCCCCCCCCCTGGCGCTCAAGGGGGGGGGGGTGCAAATTGAAATTTTTTTGAGGATCCAAAAATAAAAAATGTGCTCACTACCCCCTGAAAGTGTAACATTTAAGCACTATCAAACTTTATCACACATGCCCATACCACATCACGCACACACACACGCACACGCGCACAAAATCACATTCGTACACACCCACGTTATAAAACAAATGAAACAAATAACTTTTAACGACGCACCTAGGCTTCATGGATGATCATTAGACCTACTCGGATGTTAATACTGGTAAAGGAAAGATATCAACTGATATAAATTATGAAGGTTACAGAGAAGGAGTGTAACATTTAAACATTGTCAAACTTACGCACACCCACACACACGCCCCTCTACATGGCAAACTTCGCACAAAGGCATACACACCCACCAAACACGCACACACAAACACACACACATACCTATATACGCCCACACCAAAACAAAATAAACAATCAAACATATCATAAATAATTATGATGACCGTCCCTGTCTTCAGTAGCTTTGCAGTTAATTACTCGAATGATGGATGCGGAAGCTACCGGGAACCGAATGGATTTATGCGTATTAATCATCATCTATCTTAATATCACTGCTTTATATATGGTAGCCATGAACGTAATTGAATTGTAGAATATTTTCCTAACTAATAAAAACCCGACCGCATGCGTCTCTTCGACCGGTCTAGGAAGAGGTTAAGCTTGCCGAGCCTAAGAAAACACCCTCACATTACTAACCCAGCTACTAATTGTCTCCTGAAGCGGGATAGCTAGAGTACCAATGACTGATATGTAGAGGAGGGATGGGGTACTGGGAGATAAGATACGTTCATCCTGAAAACCTTATTTTCTTGTACCATAAGTCCACACACGGATATACACAAAACATTACCCATTAATGTATCCAGCTGCAAATCTAAATCCAAAATAGGCATTGAAAAATGTAACAGTCTTTATATTTTGGGCCCCCTCCCACATCAAGGAAATCCTGAATCTGCCACTGTATATTATGACTACTTTGTAGAGTACTTTGTGAAGAAAAATAAAGATGAAGCCTTCACAAGATTGATCTCTCAGATGTATATTTCCGCCTTTCTTACTTCATTATTATATTATCTCAGTTATTTTTTGGGTTCCTCCAGTCATTGATAGTTGTGATATACAACCTGGATACATTTGCAATATTACTTCAAATTGTAGAACTACCAGTGGTCAACGAGCCTCGTTTCCGGTTTACCAAACGCCATTAATTCACAACCAACCTGTAAATGTTTATTGGTAAAGCAAAACTACTCTTCCGATTATGCGACTCACTTGATACCCCAGGCCAAGTTTAAAATCTTAAAATGGATACATGTGGCATTCTACGAACGTTTCAAGTATATTCTTGAAGGTTGATATTATATTCTTGCCTGCAATGACCACAGTGCAAGTGATGACGGTAGTTTAAAAACAACAACATGCCGATATAATATCATTCAATGTATCATAGCATTTAATCATGGTAACATAACGATGACATCTACATCTCTCCGTGACTCCCAATTTCCACAAGACTATTCTGCATAATTACGGACACTGTACTATGCGGTTTCCAGCAGCTAATCAGATTTATCTTTCTTTCGCCCTTCTTACGAAATCCCCAGAAGATAAATAGCCAGTCATTATGGTACTGGAGATAATACCTACAGCTCCATATTGAGCTCAATAGGATTCAACCATAATCAAATTCTATTTCCCGGGCTGAAGGGAAAGAGCGAGTTAAATAGTTTATTCAAGAAAACTACAATCATATTACAATCCTCAGGATTCATAACGTCATTACGTCGTAATTGCAAAATAGGTTCAAGAAAAATGGCGTCGGGGAAAGAAACATTTTTGTAGAATGATTCGTGTTGTATCCTCGCGAGCCAGAGGGAGGGGTGGACTAGGGTTAACTTCCCCCTCCCCGAGGATATTGAAATTACCAATAGTTGGGCTACTGCAACCTTTGGCACTCTCATATACCATGTCATATGCAGGCACCCACCATCTCATATTTGGGCAGTAGCCACGATTCGGACAGTGAGGCGGTCTTATCATAATTTTATATTTGTCTTGCTTATTTTATTACAAAATGACATTCTTCCTGTAATAAAGTCTTGAAATTTGCTCGCTCGCTTCGCCTTCCCGGATAGTCTTTGAAGCTACAAGGTATGGATAACCGAGATGGAGGGAGGGAGGAAAAGAGAGAGAGAGAGAGAGAGAGAGAGAGAGAGGGGGGGGGGGGGGGGGTATGTGCCAACTTAAGGCCCAATCACAACGACCCTCGCGTCGTCTTCCGGTACAGCTAAGGTAAAAGTTTGCAAGTACCAATCGTTTAACCTTGCATTTCATTTTTACGTGAATAAGGTGCGAGTTTCCTACACGAAAGTCCTGAGCATCATCCACGGGACACACTGTTTTACATGTAAAGCATAATAATATGAGTATTTGGAAGTTATGTCAGAATGTGGGTGCCTACTCGGAAGAAGACAGAGAGGAAAAGAATGTAACTAGTATATTTTTGTTCCAGTCATTAATTTCATCAAAATTTCCTTTAACTGCTTGGGTAGACTGTTAAATGGTATTGAACTCAAGTGCACTGTGACGGAATGGAGGAGGAAAAAAATATATTACCGTTTTTATCAGAATTACCAGATAGTCTCATGAGAATGCGCTGGAAATAAATGCATGGACGCATCGATTTTAATTCCCAGGTAGCATTCTTACATCGATCTTCAATTTTATGCTATCATCTGTTAGCTTTTTTCCCCTATCGGATGTTTATGCAGTTTTGTGTCAGGTTTCATCAGACATATACCCTATACCAATGTTATAATGAAAATATTGATCTTTCAGTCTAGCATTCATATCTATAACATCGGAGGAGATATAACATTTTTAGTATAAACAAGTATCTGCACATCTACAAATTTAGATCAAAATGCTCACATTGCATCGGGACTAGACTTGATTCGAAGAAGGGTGAAGCTAGCTTTGATTTTGTGGTCCAAAACTGTGGAATAGTTTGCCAGCACACCTACGGTCGTGTATATCTACAGAATCATTTAAGCGGAATCTAAAGACACATTATTTTGTTTGTATTGTAGTTAAGTAATCTTGGAGAGCTGTATGTAAAGCGCATAGAGCAGTTTTAATTGATTATGCGCTATATAAGTGACAGTAATTCTCATTATTATTATTTGTCATAAGACTTGCTATCAGTAACAGTTGCAATATTCATTATATACTCATTTAGATCAATTTTTTTTCTATACTGGTATACTTTTTGATGAACATTTTTATCTAAAAAAGTTCCCTACTTGATAGTTCCAAATGTTTCCAATCTGATTATGCTGATGGATGGGACGATGTCACTCGACCAATAAGTGAAAACTTTTTATAACACGTACTGCAGAACAAAGTTGATCTTCCCATGGGTAGTATGAATGTGCAGCAAATGAGTTGGAAACGTCCCTTATAGTGGAAAAGGACCTACATGTACATCTTCCACAATGAAGACAACTATTCGGATTATCTGTATAATTGATCGTTTTTGTAAAATTCACATAATATTATTACTAATCGTCTATCTCTCCCTACCCCCCTCTCTTTCTCTCTCTCCCTTTCCCTTCTCTCGCCTTTCTATTTTGTTGCCCTCTGTTTCACTTTCTCCTCTGCTCTACCTTTCCATTTTCATAAAGTATTTTAAAAAAAACAGAAACCGACATTGTGGGTACAATCCAAATACAATAGAAATAAAATCTCTGAGAACCGAATATCATGAATATTGTGAAAGAGATTTTAAGATTGGAAAAAAAAGTATCAATATATAAATGTTGGAGTCTGAAACGAGGCAACGTACTCCTTATAGTGATCGATTATTGGATTGCAGAGAACGGAATTTTTCAACCAATTAGATTGATCGGAAAATGTTTATACCCCGCCACAGGGTCCCTGAATCGCGGCCTGTCCTCTTGGCTTTTGAAGTAGAATGATTACGCTTAAAGTCTGATCGATCAATAAATCAAACTTATATCGTTACCATGGCAACTAGGACGTTGCGCTGCTGTGGGAAGCTAGCAGTGTGTGTTTTATATGGGTAGGACATGGATTCATCGTCTGCAAATATTCGTTGTCCTTCCGTGCAATCTCCGGCTAGATATACGGGTGAAATATCAATATGAGTCGCTGAGGTGAGATGGAAAGGAAAAGAGCACAATAGCGAAAGAAGAAAATAAAGATCAATAGAGCGAAACCCTTTTTTTGGGGGGGGGGGGGGGTTGGCGGGTGGAGATGAGTGCAAGACATCTGAACCTATGGTATAGCGATTGCCTTGCATGGATATTGGTGTTGTTATTTATATTTTGAGAAAAAGCAGAGAAGTAGTATAAAACAGGAAATAAAAAGTCCGATATTTGTATAGGTCGACACAGATAATGGCCGTGGCGGATCATGCAACGACAACACTAACAAGCCTTTTACTCCATATTACTCTATCCAACTGACAGAGCTTGTTATTTCGTTAACACTGGTCCAGTGTCGATTAAAATGTTCACAAACCCACATGAGTCCACAAACTGGGTAGAAGTTGATAACATTTCAAATCTGTTCATTCATATACAATTAAGACTCAAATAAAATCGAGACTCAAAACTTAGTAACAACGTCGTTGGCACAAACATAGGTGAAAAATATCTTGCGCCGCAGAACGTTATCCTCTTTTATACACAGTGGGCCTACAAGAAGAAGAAGTGGCAGAAAAGCAAGGGAAAAAAGAAACAGAACAAGAACAACAAGAAGAAGAAGTAAAAGGATGGTGAGAAGAACATTAAAAAAGTGAAAAGAAAGGGATGAAATAGAAGAAGAAATGTAGTAAACGAAGGAGAAGCAGAAGGTAGAGAAAAGAGCGTAAGATAATAGAAATAGAAAAGAAATACAAGAACTAGAAGAAAGAAAAGAGGAGAGGAAACAAAAAGAGTGAATAGGAAAAGAAGAGAAAGAAGCAGAAGAAGAAGTAGAAGAAGAGAAAGAAGAAGAAGAAGAAGAAGAAGAAGAAGAAGAAGAAGAAGAAGAGAAAGAAGAAGAAGAAGAAGAAGAAGAAGAAAGAAGAAGAAGAAGAAGAAGAAGAAGACGAAGAAGAAGAAGAAGAGAAGAAGAAGAAGAAGAAGAAGAAGAAGAAGAAGAAGAAGAAGAGAAAGAAGAAGAAGAAGAAGAAGAGAAAGAAGAAGAAGAAGAAGAAGAAGAAGAAGAAGAAAAAGAAGAAGAGAAAGAAGAAGAAGAAGAAGAAGAAGAAGAGAAAGAAGACGAAGAATAAGAAGAAGAAGAAGAAGAGAACGAAGAAGAAGAAGAAGAAGAAGAAGAAGAAGAAGAAGAAGAAGAAGAAGAAGAAGACGAAGAAGAAGAAGAAGAACCAACAAGAAAGGGAAGAAAGACAAAAAAGTAGGCGAAGAGGGAAAGGAGACTCCATCTCCGTCACACTATGAGATAGAGGCGTGGGTGGCTCGGTAAATAAAGCCTGCTTTCGGGGTCAATGAAGGTTTGATGGTAGCGCTTAATCTGCTCACTACTCAACACCTTGCATTAGAATAAACCAAGTACTCTCACGATCAATTGAAAAGCAAACAGACAGAAAGGTTTCCCGATTGTAAAATCGAATCAGAGACGAGCTGCTGAGATGCATCATCTTGGGTACGAACGAAGCAACTAGCCTGGTGTCCATGGGTATGATGGCAGGGAGTGGAGTATACATAATACACGAGGATTTGATAGAAGATGAATATAAAATAGGTAAAAATCATGCATCTTAATATTTCTTATCAGAAAATTAAGTGATGTGGACATGTGAACATGTTCAAGGTTTTTAAAATGTATGTAATATATGGAAGTGTTTAACATCTGTCTCCATGGTCAGCCAGAAGAGAGATGAAAAAAAAGAAAGACATGAAGGGAGAGAGAGATGGAGAGAGAAAGAGATGAAGGGTGGGAGAGAGAGAAATGAAGAGAAAAAAAAGAGAGAGAGAGAGATAAAGAGAGAATAAGAGAGGGGGAGAATAGAAAAAAGAAGAGAGAGATAGAGAGAGATGGAGAGAGAGAGATAAAGAAAGAATAAGAGAGGGGAGGATAGAAAAAAGAAGAGAGATAGAGAGAGAGAGTGAAATATATATATATATATAGAGAGAGAGAGAGAGAGAGAGAGAGAGAGAGAGAGAGAGAGAGAGAGAGAGTTAGAGGGGAGTGAGGGGATAGAACTTTAGGGGACTTAGTTTTAGACTTAGGAAAGGGGGAGGGCAAAATATTAAAGAGTATGTGGGATTTGGGTGGGGTGGGTGTGTTCGCATGTGTGCGTGTGTGTGTGAGTGTGTGATATAAAGAGAGAGAGGGGGGTGTGTGTGTGTGTGTGTGTGTGTGTGAGAGAGAGGGGGGAAGATAGACTAATATATTTTATCGTTGGGGCTACGAAAGGCACATACGGGGCAGTGATGTAGGGAACTATAAAGAGAAAGGAGTTTAACATCTAGCTAAGATAGCAGAAAAAAGCATGAGAGAGAGAGAGAGAGAGAGAGAGAGAGAGAGAGAGAGAGTTATATATTCATAGAAAGAGAGACTATATAGATAGACATATATATTTTACTATTAGGGCTACGAAAGGCACATGAGGGGCGGTGATGTAGGGAACTATTACACAGAGAAAAGAGTTTACCATCTAACTAAGATAGCAGAAAAGGCATGAGAGAGAGAGAGAGAGAGAGAGAGAGAGAGAGAGAGAGAGAGAGAGAGAGAGAGAGAGAGAAAGAGTTATATATTCATAGAAAGAGAGACTATATAGATAGACATTAAAAAAATATTATTAGGGCTACGAAAGGCACATAAGGGGCGGTGATGTATAGGGAACTATACAGAGAAAAGAGCTTAACATCTAACAAGATAGCAGAAAAAGCATTCAGAGTAAAAAGCAATGCGTTTAACACAACCTGACTCATGCAATTCGGGAAATACGGTCTAAATGTATAAACTTAGCTTTCAAGCCTCAACATGACTAATTGGCCACTGGTTTAATTAAGACATAGTCTTAATGCAATAATTGAAAGTTAACGGAGAAGGTTTTTGAGAGGGAAATGACATCCAATTCAATTAGGAATTCGAATTTTCTTGTACGAAGCTTTGTTGATGATGTTTATAGATTTAAAAAATTTGTATAAATTCTTCCACCTATTGCCATAATTGCGAAGGCTACAATAGCCTAATGATTTGGAATAAATTATTGTGTGTTCTGTCATTGTCCTGCCATTGTGCACACCAGAATTCTCGAATTTGCAAACAATTTACCTATTCACACTTAAATAGAAAAAGACTGTATGGAAACAGTCACAAAAGTATTACTTCATTTGCACATTGCAGAAAGAGAACTTTCTTATACCAGTGCACCATTCGCTGAAGAGGGGGGGGGGGGCGACTGAAAGTGGAATTTCAGTTACATATAGAAAACAATACGGAGAGAAAATAAACTCGACAAGATAATTATCATATTTGGTCTAAAAGAGAAAGCATATAAATAGTGACAACAGAAAATGACGAAAGGGCAGAACAGGGAAAATTTTGTGTAATAGGTAGAAACAGAGGCACAAAAACATTTAAGGAGAGAGAGAGAGAGAGAGAGAGAGAGAGAGAGAGAGAGAGAGAGAGATTGTGTTGCTATAAAGTTATTACGCGACCTTCGACTGCCCATAGTTGCTAGGAAGGTTACGCAAGTGCTGGCTATTAACAGCCTTTTGAAAGAGGGAAAATATGAGGTGATGGGGAAACACATTCATAGATATTAAGATCATAAAGTAAAACACATACATGATATAGCAAGAGAGAACGAGAGAAACATGGGAGAAAATTGATCATGACACACTGAATGACTGGATAAGTGCTTTCCGTCATTTCGTAGTCCTGTACTTTTGGCTGTCACGAAATGACCAGACTATAAGCTATGAAATATTTGTGCTCCGGGCATTGTCCATGTATAAAAGACTGCTTTTAGAATGGATATCGTTGGCACTACTTCGAATGGTACAACACCTATAATATCATTATCTCCTGTATGCGATAACAGTAAATCTGCGGATAAAATGCATGATATTTTGGAATACCAAATCGGGGGGGGGGGATTCAAAATTTATTGGAGACCCGTTTTCTCTTCTTGTTCTCTTCCTTCTCTATTCTGTCATGATTGCAGGGGAAAGAGGTCAAATAATTGTGAATGCACTGTAATCCCAAATCTTTAGAAGCTAAAATAAGAAATGTGATGAATTGTTTTTTGTTGTTGTTGTTTTTTTTTTGGGGGGGGGGAGGGGAATAGGCTTGAAATCTAACATGCCCCTGTCAGTTTCCTCTTTTAAGCAGCACAGGCGGCTTTGCACAAAGCCTTGTTGTGTTCTTTTTTTTTTTTTATGTTCCTTCAAAAAGTCATTTAAAAATCTGACTTTCAGATTATGGATTTCTGGGGATCGCATCTTTCCAAAATTGTCACTAAAACTAGAACGACAGCTTACTCATTGGCTTACATGTTAGGAATATGCAGCTGCATTTTTTTAAGGCGCTGTCAAGAATCTTTCAGTTCCACAAGATAAATTTGCTATATTTCCCTTTAGAATAGTTTTTACCATAACATAGCAATCGTACAAAACAGGAACAAAATCCCCCTCCGCCCCCAAAAAATAATTACATTTTGATATAGGCAGGGGGTAAAATCAAAGTAACGAATACTTCATCACATACACAACGATATTAACATGATTAAGTACATTCTGTACATCAACACAACACATAATAGAATCGTTGAAACTTATTCCAACCGAACAATACCGCCCCTTTCTCTCCTCCTCCTTCTCCTCCTCCTATTTCTTCTTGTTCTCCTTCTTCCCCTTCTTTTTCCCCTTCTTCTCCTTCTTCTTCCTCTTTTTCTTCCTTTTCTCCTTTATCTGTATCTCATTTCCATCCTCCCCTCGCCTTAACCATGCTAATTCTTCATACTTCGCTTACAACGTTCTATGACTTTTTTATTTTGGAGGGTGGGGGGGGGGGTAAACTCTCGATTTCAGCAAGGACATGATGCCATAATTTGGCAGGCTAACTTACTCCTCTTCTAACCAAGCAAAGATGCAAGCATCCTCGACACGTTAGCAACCCTACACGAGTATCGAGGGTGTCTGGGCGAAAGTAGAGACTCGACAATGTGCTACCAAAGACCACTAATTACATCAGGACGGGCTTGAGAGGGGCCCCGTTATTGCTCCATTTCAGGGCCAAAATTGAATCAGAACTACCTAATTTGCATCTGGCTTTGCTAGAATGTATCTAAGCATGACAAGACAGTATCAAGATGCAACTATACGAATACGGCATGATTCAAGCCTTCAATATTGCGACATGATAGCTGTACGTTACACTCAACGATTTTATTTTTCATTGATATACACTGTATAGCATAAACCCCTAAGGTATTTTATACCCCTATATAATTATGACAGAAAGTAATGCCATTTTGTATACAGGTCTTACACAGAAACAGGACGAGAAAGAATCAAAACATTATCAGCTATGGCTAAATAATAATAGAATTTTCATGTAATATTTATTGCATAAAGCAATTTTGTTAAAAAATTCTGATAGCCGTTGTCACGACATCATGAATTAAAAAACACCAAATAGGTCTTTTCTCCAAAGTTAAACCAAACAAAATAGAAAATAGTATATCTGTAAACCGCTTAGAGACATTTGTATTAAGCGCTATATAAAAGCGGAATATCATTATTACTTTCGATGTAAAAAGTTTAATGATTTTTATACCATGATACTTTTTTTTTCTTTTTCACAACCGTGTAATTCTATCAAATTCTTAAGAGATGATAACAAAATATTTCATAGTGATGACCCAACCTTTAAGATCTTTTCTTGAGACCATGTCGTAGAACGGTTTGACGAGATGACGACAGCTGATCAGACCCTTTTGTAAACCTTTCGAGATAGGATATCAGTACAAGTGGTGCCTTTGAGGAGTATGTCATAAGCCGTGTGACGCTGCGGGAAGATTTGATAAGTGGGGTGCTCAAGGCAAACGAAGAGCCCACTGCAGGGAAAGGTTTCTTGGTCAAGTGGTTTAAACAACTGGGAGGAGACGCGCAGGTCATGGCTTCGAGCAGCACTGTCTTTTGCAAATTAAATCTACATTTGCCATGTTTGCATATCTCGTCCCTAGGATTTACTTTGGTACCTGGTAGGAAGATATTCTAAATGCTATTCACTGTTAGTGAAGCACCGTATCTCGTAATGGTTTTGGTGGGGTATTATTATTGGATCTCCAGACAACAATTATGCCCTAACTCATTATATATTTATCATCGTCATCATCGATACAATCATCATCATTATCATCATCATCATCATCATCATCATCATCAACATCATCATCAACATCATCATCATCATCATCAACGTCATCATCAGTATTATCATTGATTCATGCATATGCGTCAAGTGTTAGGCAAAAGCATGCGGAAGCATCGATTGACTGATTTTTTTTTTATTCGCCAAGCTTTCAACATACACAAATAACAGATCAAAGTTAAGTCAGCTTGAACAGGATAACCCACGTAGGCTCGAGAGCTTATTTCCAGTGGGGTCCCCATGAAATCCCCACAATTCCTTCTCCCCCTTACCCATTCTTTCAGACTTTGATGTGAGCTATTGGGGAAATTGCTTAGGGTGATGCGTATGGTATGAATATCGTCTTGAAACTCCCACCTCCCTATCAGTATAGTGAAAGAAGAGAGTACTTCAAGCAGGTGCTTTATGC
This sequence comes from Strongylocentrotus purpuratus, assembly GCF_000002235.5. Lineage (NCBI taxonomy): Eukaryota > Metazoa > Echinodermata > Echinoidea > Camarodonta > Strongylocentrotidae > Strongylocentrotus > Strongylocentrotus purpuratus. Next base: position 32,587,962 of record NW_022145598.1, read on the forward strand.
GAAGACAACTCGTGGATTACTTTTAAAGCTTCTTTACATTTTATTTGTTCCCACATAAACATACAAAATAACAGTCAGGATTCATACCAGCTGAAGAGTTTGCGACAAAGATATACGTTAGATATGTTATATGTTATATGTTATATGTTATACTTAGGTCAAGTATAACATATGGTTAATATGTCAATAGTTTTGATGGAAGTATATAGAATACGCTCGCAACTATTTCTGGAAAAAAAAAATCTAAGTGGATTCCGATCACCTTTTTGAAATGAGCGAACATGACAATGATATATTATGTAATCTGAACATGTTTTCTTTGGTACATACAATAGGGTAAGCATACTGAAATTGCCCTTAAGTTGGTGTTTCGAAAGCAGTTGCGATCGTGATATAGATAATATATAACAGGAGTTCTTCTGCGCAATAAAATATATTCGCATAGTGTCTGCGCTTTTTAAGACGTGTTTATGATGATTATTGTTATATTTATTATTATTATTATTATTATTATTATTACTATTATCATGCGTAGTAGTAGTAGTAGTAGTAGTATCAGTAGTATCAGTAGTAGTAGTAGTAGTAGTAGTAGTAGTAGTAGTAGTAGTAGTAGTAGTGATAGTAGTGGTGGTAGGAGTAGTAGTAGAAATAGTAGTAGTAGTAGTAGTAGTAGTAGTGGTAGGAGTAGTAGTGATCGTAGTGGTGGTAGGAGTAGTAGTAGTAGTAGTAGTAGTAGTAGTAGTAGTAGTAGCAGCAGCAGCAGTAGTAGTAGTAGTAGTAGTAGTAGTAGTAGTAGTAGTAGTAGTAGTAGTAGCAGCAGCAGTAGTAGTAGTAGTAGTAGTAGTAGTAGTAGTAGTAGTAGTAGTAGTAGTAGTAGTAGTAGTAGTAGTGATAGTAGTGGTGGTAGGAGTAGTAGTAGAAGTAGTAGTAGTAGTAGTAGTAGTACCCTAGTAGTAGTAGTACTAGTATTATTACTTAGTTAAGTATTTGGATCTAAGATTTCGGTTAGAGTAGGTACATATACCCACGCGTGTTTATGGAAAAAAGAATAACAAGTTTGTATCATTGACAGATACACCGACAGGTGACACGGTAAAAATAGGAACCAAACAGAAACACTCATACTTTGCCAATAAACAGTATCCAATCTAACATAGCCCCAGTGATATTTAATGTAGGGCATTTTTTCTTACAGTTACAAAGCGCTGCAGACATTACCCCACATGTTTGGGCCGCCTAAACATTGATATATCAGTTCAAGAAGTATAAGCCGCCACAGTACATGTAAAACCCAAACAAACATGTGCCACAATAAATAGAGCAATTATTTTGTAGGTACGTTTATCAACCTAAATATACCCATTCCATTTGTAGGTCAATGACGAGAAATGTACTCGGCGTCGCATCATGTTATGTCGGTAATAAACATGAACTTTTGGGAACATCAAGCAAATAACAGTCAATGTCCTAATAATGAATCAAAAGCAGTGTCGAATCCAGGATTTACTGATAGGGGGAGGGGGGGGGGGGGGTTGGCTAAAAATTAAAAAAAAGAGAAAAGGAGTATGAATAATTACGTTGTTAACTGTACATAAACAAGGATCGTTGGGCACAGAGACGTTTTAAATATACTATGACTTGGCATGTTGGGAGAAACTTCTAATTCTTAAACATGACAAAGGTACGATTATGTGGTGATCGAGAGAAGTCAGTGTCAATTGTTGTAATAATAAGAATGACCATTTCTTTAAACTTGATTGATATTTATTCCCGGCAAACGATCCTTTCTGATCAAGCCTGTCTATATCATAGATCCTTCGAATCACGTGATTCTTAAACATGACAAAGGTACGATTATGTGGTGATCGAGAGAAGTCAGTGTCAATTGTTGTAATAATAAGAATAACCATTTCTTTAAACTTGATTGATATTTATTCCCCGGCAAACGATCCTTTCTGATCAAGCCTGTCTATATCATAGATCCTTCGAATCACGTGATTCTTAAACATGACAAAGGTACGATTATGTGATGATCGAGAGAAATCAGTGTGAATTGTTGTAATAATAAGAATGACCATTTCTTTAAACTTGACTGATATTCATTCCCCGGCAAACGATCCTTCCTGAGCGAGCCAGTCTATCTCATAGATCCTTCGAGTCACGTGACCTGTATAGTCATGACTAAAAATCTGTGCATTTCCCGCAGCAATGCTCTCCAGTATAATGCTCAGGATCAATAGCCAAACTCTGACTCGAGCAAAATGTGTCTAAATCCTAGATCACAAGTTCACCTGTCTCTTTATCTTTATTGATATTTTTATTTTGTATCTTAGTGATCATTTTCATTTGCTTGTAGGAGGTGGTTGTGTTTTTTCAGTTTTCTTCTTTTAAAAACAATTTCTTTCTCTTCCTTTCTGTATTTCGTTCTTCTTCCTGCTCCTTCCTCTTCTTGCTTTTTTGTTTTGTTCCCTTTTTTAAAAGCTGACCTCCTTCCCAATGATGAGGGGATTATTTATTTTTAACGCGATTGTCAAAAGAGAATGGAAAAGGGCGAATTTGAAATTCGGTGACAACACGCACGTCTCTTTCGAAGTACACATAATTGTTATGCCATCAGTAATATCCCATTGAATTATCAATATATACATCAGTCGTCATGTTTTCTATTTTATTTACTTCAATTACAATTGTAACAGTACTAATAATAGTTTCCTTTTTTAAGGGGGGGGGATTTAGTATTTTACGTTTGTATTCCAACACGTGTCGTCTTCTCAAACACCGTAGCTTAGAGTTAAAAGAAGATATGACCCTCTCTCTCTCTCTCTCTCTTCTTAAATTTTACACGACCTGTTTCCCTCTATGTTGGTGTCATTTCTTTCCCCATTCAGTACTTCAACCATATTACACTTTATGAAATACCGTCCACTAAGATAATTTTGGACGCTTAGCATCAATTTCCTGTACCATATAAGTGTCATACAGGCATACAAGTACTTGCTATTGACTTTTTACAGCGACTCGCAGTGGTAAGGAGTAAAGGGTCAAAATTGATCCATCGGCTTTACTGAAATAACGATCTTTCAATGTCTACTTTGAAGGGCATTGAAATCATCTACGATTACATTGCCTTAAAGGGAATAATTAGAAGCAAGACAAGGCATGACATTTCTGTGTTCTTCATGTGAGGAGCAACTATTCGTCATTCTGGGCAGGGCTCGGCGACCGAATTATGCCTCCTTAATTTGATTCAACCAAGAGTTGTTTTCACAACGGTTGCAGAGCTAACTGGTTAACCCGATTCGGGATACACTCATATCGTTGCACAAGTACACAATCTACATACGTCGGAAATAGGGGCGGGTCTAAATTGCTAAAAGGAGAGGGGGTTGCGCGATTTCGAAAAAAAGGAGAGAGAAATCCCTGCCGAACAAATGCTGTCCGTCCGAAACTGTAGTGTATCATTTGTTTAAGCGGTAAACTACCAACCAGAACTAACATATCTGCACCATAGTCAAGAATTTAGTTCTGCTTATTTAACAAGTTCGCAAAAAAGATAGAAACATAGTCGTTCCCAAGATATAGGTTGTCGGAACTAAAGTGGTAGGCTATCTCTCACATCCACTATCTCACATTCTTATATCTTTGGATGTCGGGATACCTTCTTTATGTTCACGTTCAGTTGTTTGTATCTCCTTCTCTCTTTCTCTGCATATCTGTCTAATCAGCACCTGATTTTTCTCTTTCTTTATCCCCCTTCTTTCTCTATTTTTCATTTGTATCTCTTTCTTTTCCTCTTCTCCCTCTCACACTGCACTTCTATCAATGGGTTCGTTTTTAAACATAATTACACAAGTTTTATAACTTCGCGTCCGTCCGAAACTAGTGTGTCATTTGTTTATGAGGTATAAGACTAACATTTCTGAAACATGGTCAAGAATCCACTTTTGCTCGTGAACAGTTTGCTGCAAATATGGAAACATTCCATTCAGAGAACAAAAACGGTAAGCTATCCCTCGCATCCGCTGCTTCACATTCTCATGGTGGTATGTCTTCGAATGTCGAGATCACTTATTTTTTGTTGTCGTTTATTTCTTCTTCGTCCGTTTGGCGGGAAACTCGAGACGGTGCTAATCTCAATCATCGATCAGATCGTTGCCATGCCAACAAGATGAGACGGAGAAAAGCTGTTGCAATTGATGCAAGTGAGAAATTGATCTGGAGAGGGGGTGGGGTGGGGGGCAACATGAAAATACAGATTTCTGAAAGACAGATTTAGAAGCATACACGTGGGAGGGGAGAGGATTAGGGTTGAAAGCAGATCAATATAATAATCTATGAAGATGTAGGATAGAAAGTGCACGAGAAATAGAGTCGGACAAGGGAGGGGAGGAGGGCAAAGGAAACAGAAAATACTATGGACGATTATTACAGGTAATTTTTAAGAAAACGAGATACAAAAGGAGAATGCATTCAATCGCTAATTCTTTTAAACGTATAATAGGCACCCTCGAAGCTTATTTGCATTCAGCTCAATGAAAGAATAATGATCACCGTTTAAAAAAAGGAAACAAAAAGGAAGACTTGGATTTATGGGATTAACACGATTCATTGAATAACTGTTTAATATCATTTAAACCATACCTATGCAGGAGCAGCAAACATACATGTAGATAGTTTATACACCATCATTATTCGGAGCAAGCGACAAGAGCGCCTGGTTGGTGGATAGAAGACATCGTTATTATTATGATGAAATACAAGAGCGATACAAAAAATATAATTTTGGGGGTATAAAGGATAGGAATCAAGCTCTATATGATATCTTATGGGGATGCAAGAACAAAGGGCTCCTATATATCATGTATTACTTATTCGCATTTCCGTCATCTCTCAATAGGGCCGGGGGCAGCAAAAAAAAAACCGTCGCAAAGCCATCGCAGTTTTTTTTATCAAGGGTTAAAGACAAGGCAAAGATAATTATCAATAACGAGAAATCACGGATCAATTTAGATAAATCTTACAAGTCGATAAAACATTAAATATTCACAAATAACAAACAAGGTAGTTAACTACAACATTACATTTAAAGGTACTATGTCCCTTTTGCAGCCAACCTCAAATTCTGCAGAACTTTGCAGGAATTATGAATATGTCATGTATGTCCTATCTGTGAAATTTAAACGTTAGCAGCAATATTCAAATTATGCAAGGAAACCCGTTTACTTGTTAGACTTCACTGTCAGACACTATTGAGTGACTGACTGGCCTTTTTTTCTTCTTTGGTAATAACATACATGAAAAGAGTTGTAAAGGGTACATGAGCATTTGTCTACATCAATAACCCACTTCTTGTGATGGCCAAGATTAAACTGATTGAATCTTTGCGCAGCATAAAACGTATGACCATTCGGTACAATTGTCTGAAAAATCAAGACTATTACTTTTGGGCTCTATAGCCCTAAAGTCGATTTGACAACTAATAATCATTATTTTCTCACTTGAAGACCTTTTCAAGCCCTACCTTTTTTAGGGAAGTTCTAAATTGGTATTATCTTTCAAATGCAGTTGGAATTTAACTTTTTCATTTTTTTGGCCTGCAAATGGGACATAGTCCCTTTAACTTGCACATATCGGTCAAATTTTTAAAAGAATTTTAAAGGTAAAGACCAGTATTGGAAACGCCAAAAAATGAAATGGAAGCTCTTATTACCAATCATGTGAAAGAATATGTTTTGACTAATACATGATGATAAAAAAATTGCCGGGAAACCGCCTACTAATTCATATATTTGGTAAATTTGTTTCTCTCATGGACTGTGATAGATATAGAGTAGTCCTATATACATCTTTCTGTTTATAGTGCTTGTAACTTTACGAAGAATGGGCCAAATTTCTTATCATTTTGATGATTCCAGAACCTTGCAGATGCTAGATGCTAGATGATCAACCTTTTCTGATCGATTCCACAACGTTTCTTTCACAATGCAATCGCATGACCATAACTGGTCTTTACCTTTAACAATTCCTTTTGTAAGTCATCCTTTTCATTTCGTTTGTATTCTTTCCTTTCTGCTATTGTATATCAGCTCTATTCTTTTTCTGAATTCTCTTTTAAAGAAATGTTACAATATAAAATCTCTTTTATCTTTTCCATTTTTGTAGCGTTTCGAAATAGCTTTATGTATATTCCAGAGCTGTCCAAAGTAAATTAGGCTGGCGATTACTTTCTGATTTTTGTAAGTAAATGATGCTAATCTTGGTTGTTCGTAAATTGTAAATATTTTGCAATAATTTTTCTAAATGCACGAGAAAAAGGTTTGTTAGAGAAGAGGCAATAGATTATTTTTCCCGTCCCAACAGAATTGGTCTTTACTCCTTCATTTGTTTCCATATCAATCCACTTTCATTGCGCACCAAGGCAAGGGCTAAAAACAACCCTAGAAAATTGCGACTGAGCGATGGGTATTGTCCAAAATTGTACAAATCGCAGCATAATTGAATTGGAAGTAGGGCATGATTGATCGCAAAGCCAATCGAGAGGCCGCGAAAATTTGGAATAAAACGCGAAATGCGGTTAGTTTTGTCAAAAAGTTAATCTGCGCATACGTCTAGTGGGTTTTAATATCGCGGTGGTGATATTCCTCGCATAGACATTGAGCTTGAAGCTGGTTATGTATACCGTCATAAAATCCTTTGGGAACCCATTAACAGGCGTGCACAATTTTTGTTTTGTTTTGTTTCGTATATCATTTTTTTATTCATTTGAACGCGAAAACATGATTCATCGCTTCCGATAATTTTCAACCGTGTGATTGTTTGTTTGTGTTTCGATGGCAATATTGCTCTTTAATGCATTTAATTCAGAATTACTGTAAAACTGTAGTTTAGTTAATATACAGTATCAGTAATTATGACAATACTAATGACAAGTGATTGTCAATATTTATGTAGCATTTAATAATCCTTCATGAATTTGATTAGGGTAGGGCCCTCATGAATGAGAAATGCTTCAACAAATACGAATAATTAGCATATGACGTTAGTATTATATCTACTATCGCTTTCTTAAAAACGTTATAAAATGTATTTAAAGTGCGAAATATAATATATCAATCCCAGAGGTATCGATCTCTCGAGCTAATGAATGCAAATATAGAACAACAGATGTTTATGTCATATAGAAATTAGCAACTGTTGGCTGGGCATGCATGCCCAAATACTCCAATTCATACATATTTCGCTCTACATAATTATAAATGGTTTGTGGAAAATATTCATTACAGTTCATAGCTCTTTGTTTATCATGCCATTACATGAAGTTTCCGCTTTGACTGAAATTAGAGTGCTCTATATAACATGACCCCATAGCAATGCGCATTATGCTATGATTTTGTATTTGTGGGGCCCAATGCATAATTAGAGCACAGGTTTGTCACCGAATACATAAAAACATAAAGCATACCACAATCTCTGAGCAGTATTGACATTTTCCGTTGGTGGAGGAAATATTAAAGATAATAGATGTAGGTGTATCATGTGGTGGGGGAGGGGTGGGAGGGGTGAGGGGAGGTAATGGGGCCATGTCCATCTTCTCATCCGCAAAAAATGAGGTAATCCACGGAATCCTACGACTATGATTTTCCGTGTAGCCTCCATCATTCTGTGCACCCCACCCGTTCAACAAGGCTGGCTACGCCAGTGCCTACAGTGTTATCCGTGCAATATTATATTCACATAAATAGTACGACGACGTCATGTTGTAAGTGTTAAATGCCCATGCTAAAGCCGTGTATACATCGACATCTTAATGACCTCTCTTGATACATCTCACTACATACGTGTGTGTGTTTATCAAAGAATCATCAATACAATTTGTATAGAGTATCACGTTCTTCTCCTTATTACTTTTTCAGCACGTTCTCCAAACAAAAGGATACATTCTCAAAATCGCTTTCACTCTAAACATGTGTATTTAAAGAAATGGAGGGGGGTGATGCTCAAGCGACGTTAGCTCGGTAATTTATTTGATCTCACTTTCCTCGTAAGATGTCGTCATAGTTTGTAGGACATACAATAACGACTTTAACTGGAACGCAGCGTCTTTTTCGGTTTTTCCTGCACTAACAATTCAATGAGAAATGATGGAACAAACTGATAAAAATGTGTATAATAGTTAATAAAAGTAATTTACACTGGATAGGTAATCAATGTAAATTTCTTAAGACTGGAGATATTAATTAATATTTCTTTGTTCGTGTTACGAATCACGCTGCTGACTTTTGAATAAGTTGTAATCTTTAGATTTGATAAGACGGAAGACCAAAAAGCAAACTATTACAAAATTCAAAATGGCGCATAACAAAAGTATGAATTAATTGGGGAGAACCTTCCCATAGTTGCATTTCATCACCATAGTCACAATGTATCAAATAACTCCATTGAATCTGCAATAAGCGTAGAGCACTTGCGATTCGTAAAATTGGCCTTACGTGAATACAATTTTAAGCTACTGCTAATTTTATGCATCAAGGCAAACTATTGGGTAATATTTTATAACACCCTAGTGTAAGCTATAATAATATTATGATTATCAATTCTTTATTTGTAAGACATGCTGTGAATCTAATCTTTATTATTCTTTGCAAAAATTGCATAAATACTCCTCTTATGACTCAGCTTTTTGTTTTTTGAACTTAAGAGATGCCTTGAGGACTTAATGATGTCACGCTCTCCTTAAATTAATATGCGACGTATAGTTATTTCACATTGGCTCCTTTTCTCCGTATTAGAAATCCGTTTCATGCAGGGGAAAAGAGGGAATACCTGTATGACCTGTGTCCCATTCTCGCGTGGAGCCGAACCGTGCACCTTATTGTGGACTGAGCTCTACTTCATTGCTCTTGAAATGAAAATCAAATACACCCGCGAAATATCGAGGAATGTTTTATCTCCCGTATCGCTCAGTTTACCCAAATCGAACGGCTCAAATGTTGCCGAGTTTGTAACCATCCACCCTAGAGATTTATATCTCATCTGACATCCGAATGATGTATCAAATTAATGTCCTGCGTCCTCCCTCTTTCTATTTCTCTCTCTCTCTCTCTCTCTCTCTCTCTCTCTTTAAAGTTCTTCATCCTCCTCCTTCGTCTTTTTCTTCTTCTCGTCTTCTTCTTCTTGTTGTTTTGGTTTCTCGAGCCTCGTCTGCAATCCTTCTTCCTTTTCTTCTTTTTCTTGCTGCTCCTCTTCGAACTGCGATTTTTCTTCTTCTTCTCCTCCACCCTTTTCTTGTCTGTCTTCTTCTTCTTCTTCTTTTTCTTTTTCTTCTTCTTCTTCATCTTCTTCTTTTTCTTCTTTTTCTTCTCCTTCTTCTTCTACCTCTTCTTCTTTTACATCTTCATGCAGTCTATATTGTTCGGAAATCTGAAGTGGATATCACTGTTGGGGATTGAGGCAGATACAGTAGCCTAAAGAGACGCGAGAAAATGAGATAATCATGTCGCGCTTTTGAATGGGAATGTTGCGCTGCAGCTGCGCTCTTTACGATGGAGATCGTGCTCACTTCAAGAAACGGGAATTATGAGATGTTTAATTTCTTCGGAAATAACGTTTTCGTTCAAGAATATTCTGCATTTAGCTGATTCTCTTCCTTTTCATATTTGTTTTGAAATACCATGGTTGTCATATCAATGTTCAAACTGTCTTAATGTTCTTGCGTTATACTGTAATAAATCATTGGAAACAACATACTTCTACTCACGCCGTTGCTTTACTGCTACGACTCCAATGAGCTACACCATTATTAATATATACTATCGTCATCATCACATAATATTTCCACCATCATATTCAACACAAAGCTGTCATTAAATTAATGTCGTCATGATCTGATGATTGTCATTAACTGCATGAGTGCATGAGTAGTGACCGACCCTGAAATTAATCTACCGGATTTATTAAACGATTACGGGGGATTCGCAGGCTCAATTATCGAAAGGCAAAACCAGGGGGTTTCTATACATTGACCTGGTTTTCTAGAGGATTTTGACTTTTATAATGAACCATTTCCATTAATAGCTGCATTTACACCGCAACCAGAAATCGTCGATTTTTCTCACATTCCTGTGTTCCGACAATTTCACCGCAAGCATAAACCGTCGGTTTTACTCACGTTCTCGAGTTCTGTCGGAAGTTGCTAGGCAACAACCTATAAACACGATTGTCACGGAAAAACGACAATTAAGCTTACTGGTTTTAGGTCTCGGCTCAGAGAGGCTTTAATCATGGTGTAACTGAATTCCAAACACCAAAGGAAAAACTCACCCTATTCAGGGTAACATCATTCTTAATTCTCATGTCACAATAATTAGCCTCCCATTTTAAGAACAATTTACTAAAGTAAATTTTCTACACAAAACATAGAATTATTGGCAAGCCAGACTCGGAAAACCCGCTTTTTGAGTGTGGTTTTATAAACGCCGGCCAAAAATCCACCGGCTTTTGCAGTGTAAATGCTCGCTCTCAAAACAACAGCGAATTATTCTGGTTTTGGGTCACGTGACTCTCCTTGCAAGCAGCGACAAGTGGCGCAAAAACCACCAAAAACAGAATTATCAAACACCGACGGTCTTTGTTATGGGTTTTCCAATAGTATAATTTTTGTTTTCTTCTTCAATTTTTTTTTTTTTTCTGCAATGTATTTTGGCCTTATTACTTCAGAGATAGAATTTTTAGGGTTAGTGTTGTGTTTCGTCCAAGGATGCAGTGATGAAGCTCTTTGCTAGTATGGGATATGGACCTCGGATTAATTGTCTTCTTCTTCTCTTTCTGCCGTTTACCCTCTTTCCCTGTTTGTCACTCTCTCATTCTTATTTTCTTCGTCTACCATTCTCATCTTGTCATTCTGCCACTGTTTTTATTTGTTTTTGTTTCGTGTTTTTTTTTTCTCCGTCATGTTTCTCTGACTCCGCAATCTTTCAAAATTCTGTTATAAATGTATGAAGTTTAAATTATTATTGTGCGAACCTACACCCAAGAGGCATTGCTTCCAAGTAGGTTCGTTTTACATTTCCTGTAACTAAACTCGCAAGACTATAAAAAAAACAACGTGAAAGACGTTTCTATGCTAATTTTCTGTTTTATAATTACGTTTATTATTAGGATTATCTTGTCCTTGTTCATAATGTGGAGAAAATAAAGAAGACCTGAAATGATTATTTTACCCACAAAAAAAATGTGGAGAATGAAATAAATTCGCTTTGCATAGAGCGACTACTACCGACTTCTACCCCCTACCGCCATCGTCACAATACCAACCTTACATCCATATCCTAACACAGGTAGGTAGACTGATTTCCCCAATGATAGCTGTGGAATTTGATTGAGAGCAGGCAGACAGGTAGCGCAGTATAAAGTAGCAAATTTAATCAAATTTAGGGATGTCCTGCCCGATCTATAAATCATTCCACACACTTCATATTTGCATTAAACGCATCTTCGAGTGCCTAATGTCGGTCGGTCGAGCTAAAAACCAATGCTTGCTTGGTCGTTGCCTTAGTCAAACGGTGATGAATTATTGCGAGTTGCCACCCACACTATCATCATGTGGGAATTAGATGAGGAAATGATGAAAAACCACCTTAGCGAGGAAGATGATGTTGATCTTTACTCTTCCTGCTCTCAAGATAATAATGTTTTACTCCTTTCTTTCGGTCTTCCTTTCTTTCACATTATGCGTCATTTTTTATTCAATGAACTAACGAAATAAGAGCGACTGATTTATTGTGAAATAACTTGCTTTACCCTAAACGATAGTAGCTAAAATGTCATTGTGTGTACATTAATTTCAGGGCATGCTCAAGTTAGGTGCTGAAAGCATTCACGGAATAAGCTCCTACCAGGTGCCCATTGTACCTGGGTGGAGAGTGGCAAATGTAGTAACCGATGTAAAACCGTTCATGAGCTCGAAGATATTTCAATTAACCTTTTTGTAAAGTGTTATGGCATCTCTATGTCTATACATTCAAAATGTGTAATTAAGTTAAGTAATGAGGTCCCGGGTTCGAAACCAAGTCGATGCGCTAACGTCCTTTGGGTATAGGTATTAAGCCTCATTACCAAGTCCCTCTGAGAGGACTCAAAGCCTACGGTCCCCTGGCTGCCTAATTACATGTACAAGCATACACATGCTTTCTTAGCAGTCAGGCAAAACAAACAATAAACATATTAACCAATTTAAGCAAGTTTAGCTAATATCTCACTCCATACCACCCTTCCTTCTCTCTACCACATCCTTCTCTCTACCACCCCTCTCTCCCTCTCTCTCTCTCCCTCTACCATCCCCCTCCCCTCTCCCCATTTCTCTCTCTCTCTCTCTCTCTCTCTCTCTCTCTCTCCCTCTCTTTCTCTTCTTGTGATACATACATTTCTATGGCATAATTAAATTGTTTCTCTTATAGAGCGTGATCATCAAAATGCATTAATGAACACTTACAGCACTACTACCATCATCCAAGAAACATACATTATTTACTGATACCAAACTAACTGCTTACACGATGAAAATAGAATATCCCCCTTCCTTTTCTAGAGGTGCTGAAAATACGTTGGCTTACGCTCCAGAAGGATGGCGTTAGGGTGTGCCAATTAGTTCGCTTGGTTGATATACTGCTGCCATAACTTCTCCGTAATTTGATTTCCAATGGCAAACACTTACCAATAAACGATTATTCATAATACTCCTCCTCGTTACAGTTCATCAAGAGCTCTATAATTGTGAGGGTTTTTTGAGAGGGGATGATGCTAGTGTTCAGAGGAGCATATCTCAATCCCCCCTCCCGTCACACAAACGCACACACATACACACTCATATATATAATATTGTATATGACTCTACGATGCATTGCACAAACCTGCCTTGACTGCGAATAGTTTTATGGACTTTATTATGATTATTGTCCGTGTATTTGTGCCAACGCGTGTCTTGTTATACATTTCTTTTAAATAAATAGATGATTACAACATAATAATAGATAAATCCACTGATATTTAGAAGAAACAAGTCTTTTAGCCTTCTTTATATATCCAGGAATTAATATTTTCACTTGTTTCAGTGTATCCCTGTGATAAAACATCTAAAAGGTGAAGGGGAGAAATACACCACAAGACCTCGGGTCAGCCATTATGAACATATTTATGATTAATTTACAATGCACGTCAAAATACCGTTTGTCCACTCACAAAACAAAAACAATTATTCCATGAAAAAGAGGCCCACGTTATATATATATAATATATATCATTTCATCGACAAATGAAGTCCTTAAAGAATAAGAAAAAGTCTTAATTCGAATTTATGAAAGGAGGGGGGGGGGTACACCAGACAACTTTTTATTTAGACAGCTCCAATGTATTACCACTTGCTTTCACCTTTTCACGTATAAACACATCTTTATTTAAACAGCTTCCATCAATTATGAGATTAGGTACAGAATAGTCCATTTTCACACAGAATCAAATAACGAAACTTCAGAAGGACACACTATAATTGTTGTTCTCCAAAGATCCGTCATTTATATTGTGACGGAGTGGAATTCGGGATGATTTCATTATGAACATCTCCTTCAAGCAAGTGCGTTCGAGTTTTTATTTGGAGATGTAATTATGAAGGGCTATCATCGAAGTCCTTCAACATGTTCAAGTCCATTATGAGCCGAGAAGATACCGAAGGAAATGCATCGCTGACCAGTGTGTGCGCGGGTGTGGGTGAGTGTGTGTGTGTGTGTGTGTGTGTGCGTGTGTGGGAGCGCTGTAATAGTAGACCAGCCAAGACACGATTTTGTTTTTTGTTTTTACTTCGGACGGCATTTTGGGGGTATTGAATGGCAAAAATTCTTGCGAAAATATTAAAAAATAACACAGGGGTGGATGCCACCTGCATTTATTTTTTTACTATAAATTTGGAAGAGTGTCGAAAATCATGATTTTTCCTTTTTTGACCGAATACGTATTATTTGAGTAAGAACTTTCAATTGATATAATTTCCATTATGAGTTTGAAGTAATAAACCTGTTTGATATACATTTGAAAGTTGGATATTACACATAATGTATTGCATAATGAAACATAAAAGTACGATTTACTCAGAATATGGGGATATTAAAACTAATCATATTTCAACGCGATTCAAAACCATAAAGCTGTCCATTAAAACACTTTTTTTTCTTGATTAAACATAATAATCATAATATATGGTGTTATGCCACTCAAAGAAAAGAAATGACCAGATAATGTGATGGATAAGTCATTTTACGCTATCCCAAATGAGTTGATGTCTTTTTACAGGATATTTCTTTATCAGATAATTCATATTCCGATCGGTCAAAAAATATCATGACATTGACATTCTTTCAAATTTTGGGCCCAAAGTGAGATTTTTAGTTTTAAAAAGTGCGCGTGGCATTCAGCCCTATCTTGTTCCGCAGTATGTTTGCAAGAGTTTTTGCATGCTATGCATTACCCCCTAAACGCCATGGAATCTTTTTATAAAGCATTTTGGTTAATGTTTGGCTGGTCGATTAGTAATATGGAAAGTTCTCATGTTTAACCCTTATATCATCTGCATACGAAGGGTCCCGGGTTCGAAACTTGCCCGATGTTTACATGATATCAAAAGGCCTTTGGGCAATTCCACGGTAACGGAAGGACACTCAGACAAGATTTTTGAACTTCAGGTTCATACTAAAAGAAATGTTTTATTAGTATGTATTAAACTATGGGGAACAAAATGTGTTTCAGTCAAGTGGAAAGCTTCATCAACTTCACAAAGTTTGGATAAACACTAATTAACTGGAAAAACCATGTCCATTTTTATGTCCTTCCGTTACCGAGATAATTAATATGCACATTCTTAAACTACTTAACTATAATGACAATTTTTTGGGGGAGAATTAGAGGCACTTATATAGGTATTATATCTGTACTGTTTCACATCTTATACTAATAAAACAGTTCTTTTAGTATGAACCTGAAGTTCAAAAATCTTGTCTGAGTGTCCTTCCGTTACCGTGGAATTGCCCCTTTGTATAGCTTCATTACATTCAATCCACGTTTATTAAAAGGGTACCTGCCAATATTGAAGTAATAATAATCATACTGATGTGGCTAGGCGTGGGTAAATAAAACCGCGAATCAATAAGATTAATTGTGACGGACTGGTTTCCATAGTCAATACCACATGTATTTGCTGCTTGTAAGTGTCGGCTTGCATGGTGATGTAGATATACAGTATGTTTGCGGTTGCACCATGTGAGAGAGACAGAGAGAGAGAGAGGGTTGAGGAGTCCTGAAAAAGGACTCTGACTCGGTAATCTATGGGGTGTGGTAGTCCTGAAAGAAAGATTACCGAGTCAGAGTCCTTTTTCAGGACTCCTCAACCCTCTCTCTCTCTCTCTCTCTCTCTCTCTCTCTCTCTCTCTCACACACACACACATGGTGCAACCGCAAACCTACTGTATACATGTATTTGGGAAACTGGAATGATTTAATTATGAGTATCTCTTTTTCATCACTGTTCATGCAAGACTAAAAGTTAATTTGAGTTTTTATTTAGAGATGGAATTATGAATATCATGGTCCTTGATGTCCATTATCAGATGGGAGAATACTAAGGAATGTATCTCGGGGTACTTGAAAAAAGGGTCACGGAACATGGATGCATGGATAGGGGGAAAGGGGAAAGATGATACCATAGCCTCTTGAAGTACTTCTGATTCAGTGCATCCTCACATCAATTTCTATGTCTCGATTGGAAGGCTTAAGAAGCATTGTGACGTCATGAGTATTGATTTGCACTGAGACCCTCCGTATACTTCCGTACTACAAGTAGAGACAGCCAATGATTGAAATGTTACAAACTTTGTTCTGAAATTGGAGGCAGTTTTATTACGGTATGGGAGAGAATGGAATATTTGATTGAGCTATACCAGCCCGCCAACCAAGCAAAATACCTACAGGCTACAAAGCAAAACGCTCCTTTCCACAAGGGTACAAGAAAATAATAAAGAAACAAAGAACGATAAAGGCCAACATAGATAAGAAAATAAGACATGCAAGTGTATTAACAAAAATAAAGACAGAAAATGCTATCATTTCTAAAGTTCGCAGGAATATTGTAGACATTACAAATAAAAGAGCACTCAAATGTATTATCATTTCACAGATGTAAGATATTACTTACATTATAATCTATTTATCAGTTCTAATTAAATCTAACATAATTTTGTTACTAGGCCTAACGAAATTCTTTTTTTTTTTCTTTCTTTTTTTTAAAACTTTGTAAATAGTGTAAATAGTTCACTACAAAACTTTAGGAACTTTATTTGTCATATATTATATATTTGAAAGGTGTTGTAACGATTCAAGCTCTATTTGCTTATGTTTCATCACCTTTGTGTGTTCATTCTTCAAACTGTATATAAGTTGCAACTTTTTCACGTGAAGTTAATTCAAATGTATTGTAAAATTGAAAATGATTTGTCATCTTATATTAATTTTTCATGTGATGTTAACTTCAATGAATTGTGAAATTGTGAACATCCTTAAATAAATAAATAAATAAATAAATATACAACTGGTCTGGATACGAATTCAGGAAGTCAGACGGTAGTATTTTCGCTTCATAGGCCGATATCAATATTTCAAATTGATATCGCCATGATCGTAGTGCACACACATTAAGAGCCATTTCACTGTAACCTGCAAAATCATATAGTTTGTGGGCATATCGTTAAAGGAAAATTAATTGTATGGTTAAGAAAAACGAAGTGTATCTTAGGGAATTTGGAAAGCTTTTTTGTCATAATGTACAGGTATGACTTGTGATAGATGTGCTTTTTTGGTTCGATATTTAGAACATGACTCGGGGCTAACCGAATGTTATGGATTTTAGAGAACCTCGACTGTGTTTAGAAAGCACTTGTAGATGAAGAGAATTGTAAAATAAACCAGCAATAAGATCGGAAAGTTCAAAACCACTTAAAAAGAAAGAAGGAAGAAAGCGAAAATCGTATCAGTTTTCATATTCGTACACTTATTTGAATTCGGCTAAATCATTTCAGCTAAATATTTTAAATAGAGAAAAAAAAATCGTAGAAGTGAGATTGTTATGTTGGTTTTAATTCATCAGATATCAGGCTTATCGTCTCGATAGCCGTTGTTTAGTAGTACGAAGCTCAAGAGCATAATTGTATACGGTGGCGATGAAATTATTGCTCGCTTGTGTCATAGCAAGATCATTGTTCTCCTTCGGGGGAGGGGGGGGGGGGGGGGTAGGAGACCTTCGATGTGCTTCACGCATACTTCCGGTTGTTACATATTGGGTAGTCGATAATAAGGAAGCACGGGAAAGTGTAGTATACAAAGCAGGAGCTTGCAGAATCTGAGAGGATCATAGCAAGGTAGCTTTAATATCGAGGCTAGAAGCAAAGCGAAGAAATGAGAAGTGTTAGCATCAGGGATGACATACAGACTTGCCAAAGGCCGAGTCCGATCTGACAGTTTTATAAGATCAGATTGGTGTATTGAGTCAGAGGACTCAATGAGCAAGTATTGTGCAGCATTTATTAAATATGAATGTACTATTCTAGTTCGTCAAGACTAGTGATATCAAACAAAATTTGACAGTGTAGGAGTGTGTTTAATGGGTTTAGAGAGGGGTGTATGTAAGCAATTTATCATTAAGGATCGACAGCGGTGAATGGATTAGGATAAAGTTGAAGAAATGAAAGAAAAAATACCATATGACTATGTACAAACATGTATACTATGCAGTATCACAATAGGTAAAGTGCATGCCCCGATTTGGCAGTCCTCCTGCGCAAACTTGGTCGTTATCAAGGTCAGGCAAATAAAGGTGCTAAACCCGGGCAGATGGATGCCTTGAAGTATCACATGTGATGCGCTGGTGCCTCCGCCGATAAATCGCCTCAATTACGCGTTCTGCATGCGCGCATCAATCACAAATTCGGAAACCACGGAAAACCTTACCGAATCGCCTTAATGCAAAGCCGAGGGAACTGGATGACCAGTCTACACTTTTTTGTATCCGTCTATAAGATGAGGCGTTTTCGACCACCACAAAACAAATGGGTCGGCCTACGTTCTACGTTTTGCAATATTGTGTACTGATTCAATTCTATTTCTTGCATTACAGCTACATCTAGTGAAAATAATATCTAACAATGCACTTTTGCAACCTTGAGACTTAGAACAACTCTTTATTTCTCATCTCATTCTTTCTCTCTCTCTTTCTCTCTCTCTCTCTCTCTCTGACTCATAAAATGACACACGCACATACACACACCACACACACCCATCATATTCCAGACATGTGCACACTCACACTCGATTGTCTATTATTATCATATACATATCTTTTATCTATATTAAAATTTTCTCTTCTATATCCTTCTTCTCATCTATCCCCGTCCCATCTTCTCTCTCTCTTTCTCCTCGCCACCCCTTCTCTACACCACCTCTCTCTTAACATTACACTCATCATTTTCAATAATCATCAAGGGTTACACTTCACGTCTTTCTCCCCGTGGCGTGTGGGATGGACACAGCCGTGGGCCCCTCCTCACTCTTCGACAGGGTTTGCTTGACATTTACTCATTTACTAATTTGCTGCTACGCCGGGGGCTGAGTTTTCGGTACATGTCATTTTTTCTCTCCCCCTCCCCATTTTTCTCCTTCCTATATGATTATTCATCTTTAAGACATCAAGAACTGTTTCGTGGATTGTCGTGATGTATTCTCTCGATCTATTTTGCCCCTCAAGCATCAAAATAAGCAAAATGACAACCAAATGCTTTTTTAAAGTAGAGCATATTTCAACCATTGGCAATGGTACACAACATATTGTCTGACCTAGATTGGGAATTTTCTCGAACATTTTCGTTAGAAAATCAAATCAAATAATAATAATAATAAAAATAATTGCATTTACATAGGGCCTTTTCCAGATGATACAAGGCGCTGTCCCTTAGTCAATCAACAAATCAAAAAGAATTGCAAAGGATTGTTTCCAGATTTTTTTTAAATAATAAAAGTGTAGTATTCTTGTGAATGCACAGTTTATTCCATAGGCGTGGGGCAACATATATCTTCACCCATTTCAATTTTATAGTTTATCTAAAATCATTATCGGATTATTTTTGACCGAAATTTCCAAGTCTAGCAAATCTACCAAATCGATATCATGTCCTTTTGAAATTATCATGAATTCATGATTATCATCTAACCAATAATAATGATAGTCACATTTGTATAGCGCCTAATACTACGTTTCTAAGAGCTTTACATTGTAATTATTATCATCTGGTCATTTGATTTGATTGCTTATCCACAGATGAGATTGCACACACTTCACTCCATGAGGAGTATTTCGGTCAGGCGCCACTCTACAAGCGCCATAACTAGGCGTTGTGGCTTGCGCCTGTAATCCAGCTAAAAGTGGAAGTTACAAACTGATTCAGCCGAGGACACAGGTTCGAAACTGAGTCACTCACTTCTTTCGGATGGTGACGTTTTAAGGTCGGTCCCCAGACGTAAATAATCCCATTTGATTGATACACGTCTGTAAAAACACAATACACACACACACAAGCGCACAAATGCCAATCCAACCACTCGATTATCACCAATTACAATGGGCATGCTATAATTATGATTCACGTTGACGATAAATTTAAAGGTCTATTTATTGAAAAGCCGCCTTCAACAAAAGTGCTCACCCCCTCAAAAAAATAAAACATACAAACAAACATAGAAATAAGTACAGATACAAATATAGATACCCCTTCACAAACCCCGCTCAGCCATGGTTTTCTTCACATCTCTTTAGACCTATATGGTTCCCTTTTGGACCTACCCACAATAAATCATTATTCTTGGGTAATTCAACCGCTATCATAAATAACACGGCGTATGAGGTACGCCCCCCCCCCCCGCCCCCGTTCCCACTCCAATTGGCGAAAGAAAAAGAGATAGGTGAAGAGGATGAATGGGAGAGAGAGGGAGAGAGAGAGAGAGAGAGAGAGAGAAGAAAAAATATGACACGACCCCTTGTACTGTCAAATCCTACCGTTAATCGTTGACCTTACCACCATGCTTACTGCGTTTCACCTATCCACCATGTCCACGCATCCCCAATAAATATAAGAGCCCCCTCAAAGGCTTGACCCACACTTCGCCCCTGTGCATTTTGAAATAGCCAAAGGGAGACAGACTCAACTCCACCAAGTCTTGGCTATATGAACGGGCTTCAAATTGGTTCTTCTTAATATATTTTATATTTTTCCCTTTTTTAAAATTTAGTATATAGTTACTCTTTACTGAATAATATATTTGATGCTGTCTACGAGAATTTATTATTTCACATTGAGTAGAGCATGTCTTGAAAAGTCTCGATCCTGTAATCTTAGCACGTCCCTAATATCTACAAAAAGACAAAACTGTGACAGCCTTCAGTGAAAACATTTATTCAAGGGCTAAGCTCGACGGAAACTCAAGAACTCGCGTCAAGTGTTTTGTCTCCAAGCTACGCCGACATTGAAGGACTTTGTCATAGACTTCAAAATTAGAAACATGCATAAAATAAGTGGTCACTTCAGCTTGCGATGAAGGACTCTTAACAAGACATTTTCAATTTGTTTTTTTGTTTTTCTGCCTTCTTAGAGATTGGAGATCATCTTACCTGTATGGCGTTAGTCACGTTCCAGCCTGCGTCCCAAGCTGTGATCTGTTTTCGCATGATGTTGGAGTTATCTCCTTCCCCTGAAGGCTTATCATCCACTCCGTGCTGCTTCACCGCGCCACCGTTACTCGAATCCCGCAGGCCTCCCGGCGGCTTCCCATTCTCCACAGTGGGGGAGTCGTCGCTATCGCCGCTGCTACTGGCGCCCGGTATGACCGTAAGTTCCGTCGCATCTTGCCGGGCGAAGGGAACGCTTTCGTCGCCTCCCGAAAGTCGAAAAAGATCCAGGAACCGATTCACATATCGGCTGTTCATCATGTTACGTTCACGGTACAGTTAAATATCCAAGTTAACTTAGCAGAATGGCCTCATTCTTTGCATAAGCTACACACCAAGAAAATAATTTGTATCGTGAGCTGCGGTGGCCGGACAATTTAGATCTCTGATCGCTTCCTAGCAGACGACAGTTTCGGAGTGTCTTTACTTTTTTCCAGTGAATGCGCACACGACTGATCGATCTCATATTCTGCTGACGCTTTTTACTATCTTCTCGATTCCCGCGCTTTTTGTGAGAACGCACTTCTGAATTGGTCAAACGCTATCTGCCACCGCGAACAACAAGAGCATTGGGTTACGACATCCCCACCCCACCTCCCCCTCCTTTATAGTAGTAACTCTCTCTCTCTCTCTCTCTCCCCCTCTCTCTCTCTCTCTTTATCTCTCTCTCTCTCTCTATTTCTCCCTGCCTTTCTGTGTCTAAGTCTCCCCCACCTCTCTATTTTCGCTCTGATGATTCCTCTTCTCCATTTCTCCTTCCCCTCTCTCTACCATAATTCTCTTTCTCTCTCTCTCTCTCTCTCTCTCTCTCTCTGCCTTTCTGATGCCTATTGGCTTTTGTTAAAAATCACTATGCTTTATCACTTTTTGAACATGAGTATTTTTTGGTAGAGTATCTACACATCTAACTAAGATAACAGAACTGATAGTCATGCCATAAGCTATGTACTATCTGGAATTGATTCTACAGATTTAGATATCTATTTGATTTAAAGGGATTGGGTAACTTTGTCTCAGAATCTGAAACAAAATTCTGGATTTCGCTCATGCTGCAATGATTATTATAAACCTTCAGGTCAGTCAGGAACCCCATGACGTTAAAGAGCCGATTGCCTGTCTGATAATCAATATATTTATGATTGGAAATCGAAATCAAATTGTTTTCCTAACGGTTTTCATAACATTACAGTCTATTGGAGAAAACGAGTATGGTAAAACCGGTCAATCAAACATTCTCACTTTTTGAGGAACTAAATGATCATTTTGAAGCGTTTTTTTTAGGGCTTCACCATTATCACAGACACGGATAACACGTAGGGCCATGCATCTCAAATTGAACATTTCTTAACGATGCCTTTAAGTAGTGCGATGCAATTACACCTTCAAATTTTGTTCACCATAATATCTTACCCATGAAATTATGGTGAGAGAAGTATTAGTAAATAGTATGTTGGGGGAACGGGTACTTTAAACGATCATATTCACTAATTCAACACAATGAAACATTTAATGATGCTAAAGCGGCTTATAGATCATGGCAAAATAATTCAAAATGCTTTTTATGACGCCAATTAAGAGGATCATGATTACCGTGTAGAAAATAATATATAGTAGTTTCAGTTTCAGTTTATTTTATTTTCCAAAAGAATTGATAACTATAGATATCTGAAATAGATAGAGCAGTATAAAAAAAAAAATGGTATTGTATGGCCTACATCCGATTTATCGATCGTGCGTTCTTTAGTAAGTAGCAGTGATTAGTCAGGTTTGAAGAGAAAAGAATACCTTGCGAAAGATGTTATTTCTATAAATTCCTTTATTCATGTTATTGATGGGTAACGATTTACACAGTATTTTGATATTTGTTTTAATCACAAATAATGAAAATATTGTAATAGGCTAACTATGCCTAAAATTCTATGTAAAACAAAAATCAATCTTTCCATAATGAATGCTCCCGGACTCGGACCATTGCCATGGTTACAAAAAGGGAGTAGATATGACAGATATAGGTTTTCAAAAAGAGAAGAAAAGAAAAAAGATCTTTCTTTCGCAGACGGACTTGTTTTCGTTTCGCTTCATGTTGAGAGCATTGCGATTCGGGATAGAATGGATATATATATATATAGAGAGAGAGAGAGAGAGAGAGAGAGATATGCCCTATAGAGATATTTTAAATCCTCTGTATTTTCTATATTTTGTTATATTCGCCTGACAGCCCGGCTTGGTCGCTAGCTGTCAGCTGCACATGCAGACGACCTAGGAGCGATCGATACAGACCGTTTATCGGTGACGTGAATCGGTAAACTGCATTTTGGCGATCGGCTGCTGGTTGCTTGCATGGACGAATGCATGGTCGCCCCTGCGTGATGCTATGCTTGATCTTAAAGTTAAACACCGTGTTCAAATACCGAAGGAGAAGTAAAGAAAGACAAAAATTATTGTGGGATCTATCTTGGCAGTTCGATGTTCCGGTGACGCCGTTATGAATTAATTTAGATATTGTGACAATTTTTATATCTACAACACTTTATTGTAAAAGGCCTATTGTCATTATTGTTTGATAATAATTAATATTGCGGGATTGAAATGATGTTAGGGCCGATTACAAAGCCATTGCTAATTCATTTATTTTCCATATTATTATGTAAATGTAGGCCTACTCCGCTTCAACTATTTTTGTTATCATTTTTTCCATTTCCTTCTCTCTCTCTCTCTCTCTCTCCCGATCCCTTTCTTCTGTCGCCCTATATTTCTCTCTTCCACCCTCTCGCTCTACCCCTCTCAGACTATCTTAATCATAATTATCACGAGGTCCATTCAGCTGTCGGAGTGTGATTTACATGTAAATATGAATTCATGAAATACATGACACCACACAATGAACTTTAAACATGTTACATGATTATCCCTGGGGGAGGAAGCGTGCTGGGATGTGACGTAAGTCGTAATTATAGATGTACAGTATCTTATATTCATCAAATCGTTTTTACAGAGAGGGAAAGGAGGGGAAAAGAGAGAGAGAGAGAGAGAGAGAGAGAGAGAGAGAGGTAACATGGATAAGCAGGGGGGAGATAGAGATATTGTTAGATAGAGAGAGAGAGAGAGAGAGAGAGAGAGAGAGAGGGGGAGAGAGGGGAGAGAGGGGGAGAGGGGGAGAGAGAGAGAGAGAGAGAGGGGGGAGAGAGAAAAAGTATATATATATATAGAGAGAGAGAGAGAGAGAGAGAGAGAGAGGGAGAAAGAAAGAAAGGAAAGAGGGGGGGGGAGGGGCAGTAGAGGTGGTCGCAGATGTTCATCCTGTCACCATACAGATCTAATTTTGAAGTAATCATCACTTCGTAGTGTGTTACATCACGCTGACAAGGATAAAGCAACGATTTAACTGCAAATTACAAATTCCCCGTTTCACCGAGTTCCTCATGTCTACAATGTTCTGCGTTGAAGATATCCCCCTTAAAATGAGCATCTTCAACCTAAAGCTCCCCCTCCCCTCCCCTCTGTCTCTCTTTGTATCTACCTTCCCTTCTTCTCTCTCTCTCTCTCTCTTTTACTCTCTCACGAACTTTTTCTGTCTGCCTTTTCCTGTAAATTAATTAAGAAAAGTGCACATAATTATACGCGTTCGTAGTACATCTTCCAAAAATATAGTTTGATAGAAAATGATTAATAAATATTTTTTATTCTAGTATTTTGTTTATTGTGATACAAACACGTACATTTAATTGAATGCAACATTTTGTATAAAGTCCATTCTCCTTCTCTTCGTTAGGTCAATATCCACAATGTGTGCTAGATTACTCATCATGACTGTCTATGCTCATTTATCATTACATTTAGACTTTATATCTCTCTGTATTTTTTAAAACCTGTCTTTGAACATGTTCCATAGAGTTTGCTTCATTGATTCGTGTTCGTGTCATGTTTTTTCTTCATCTTTTTGATAGGCAGATAGGGAAACAGATCTTCCGAAAGTCACTCCCTAGCCATTAGCCCACCCCTCTTTTCATTCTCTCTCTCTATTAGTATTACATCCTTCTCACACACTCTCTCTCTCTCTCTTCCTATCTCTTTGTCTCTCTTATTGATAAAACCTCTCTTTCCCTCTCTCATAAGAAAATAAATCTGTACTCGGATCCTTTCTGTCTATTTACTCCCGTCTTCATCTTTCTAAAATTATGAGAGAAAACGTCAGTTGTCACATTATCTAGGGCTGTAAAAAATGATATACAAACAAAATGAAAAATATGGTATTTTCGGAGACAAAAGCGCCATGGTAAACGACAGAAAAGTGGAAAATACTTTACAGCTGCACATTTTGATTGTGTTCTAATACTGCGTAGTTTTCGAACATATTGACAGGTGTAGTATAATCTCCAAAAAGAGGGAGAGAGGTTGAATGGATCATAGAAGTGATCATTAAGAGGAGAACAAGAAGGGTAGAGAGAGAGGGGGGGGGGAGAGAGAGAGAGAGAGAGAAAGAGAGAGACAGAGAGACAGAGAGAGACAGGGAGTGAGAAACATAGAGAGAGTGAAACAGAGAAAGAAAGAGACAGACAGACAGGCACAGAGAGAGAGTGAGAAATAGAGAAAGAGAGAGAGAGAGAGAAAGAGAGAGAGAGAGAGAGAGAGAGAGAGAGAGACGGAGGTCGAAAGGAAGAGAGAAGAGAAAGAAAGAGAGGAAGATTGTTTGGAGATACGACCTTGAGGCATAGATATATTCTCGATTACATAAATAATCACCAGGCAGGGATAACATCAATTACAGATCTACCCTTTCTTTAGACACTTATAACATGAGCACCAATTATTGTTGGTATTATAGTTTCATAGTCACGTCAGCTTTTCACTGTTATTACTAAGAGTCACAATTTATAACGTAATGGATGTTTTGTCCTTCTACAAAATATATCCTTGCTCAAGTCTCTTTTACCCTCTCTTCTATCTTATTTTCTTTCACTATCTCTCATATCCCCCCCCCCCCATTTCTCTCTTTCCTTCCTTGTTTATCTTTTTCAGGCTCTCACTTCTCTCTTCTCAACATATTCCACTTCATCTTTACTATGTCACTTTCCCTATTTCATCTCGTCAAACTTTTCTGTCATGAGCAGACAAGCGGCGGGGGAGGGGGAGACTGGTAATATGAAGTGAAGGTGACATTTTAACGATCATTCAAACTCTTATATTGATTTAATCATTTTGCTACAACTCGATGTGTCATTGTTACCATGGCCAACATTCCGTAAGTACTACTTGAACTATGTATCTTTTGTTTTTATTTTCATATATTTTGACATGTACCATTTACATCTCCCTCTTCTGTTATTTCGTCAGGAAGTATATTCCTGGGCAGCGTTCCACAAAACTTGTCATCAGTGACAAATGACAGTTTTGTTATAAGCTGGTGAAATCCTTGCTTCTGATTGGTTATCAGCAGATTTGTCACCGATTGTTGTCATTATGTTATTGAAAAAAGGCTTTGTGAAACGGGCCCCTGGACTGCCAAACTATTATGAGTAAAATCCATAGAAACAAATTTGTATGTGTGCCGAAAGACAACACATTGTAAAAGTGGTCCGATGCATGCATGCTCTGCAGACGATCACATTGGAGAGAGAATCAACATAAATCCTAGACAAGTCTGGTATGACTTTTTGTACGTTTTTATTCATGGAAGTCGAAATGAATGCAAACAGCTTGCTCCACATTTAGAATGAAACGAACATTATATAGCAAAACATAAATATTGCACTGAACATTAGATGGCATTTTTCTCATATATATGTACAAATTAACATGTTATAGAATCTATTCCTTTTTTCTTTTTTTTTTACTGTTCATCAATCCTTTACTGCTACTTTGTTTCCTTTTAATACAAGAATATAATGTACAACTGCAAACAATAGCTACTTCAGGTAATTGATAACAGATAATTGTTGATACTTGGTCACACCAGCAGTCCTTGTACGGAGAGTCCCACATAGGTCAATCAACTTGGCTCGCTGCTGCTCAGATGATATTATGTATCACTAATCCAATTAACAAATAAAATCACATCTTTCTATGGGAGATGTTTTATACAATTTACACCATAGTCTTAGAAATGTACCTACAGATTACTGTTTTCTGTATGCATGAATGATGAAGAGTAACTTGTATCAACCAGATTCGTGATGCATAAACTTAACATGTATGCTGCTCTCAATTTGGCCCAAAGTCACCAAATAGGTTATAATAATAATAATACTACTTCTACTACTACTACTACTACTACTACTACTACTACTACTACTACTACTACTACTAATAATAATAATAACAATAACAATAGTAATAACAATAATAATGATAAGATTAATAATATGTCTTGTTTACTTAGAGTAGCCTCATCAGTATTAATACTGCTCTCCCGGATGGCCCTGCAATCATATTATTACCCCGGTTAATCATAGTCCACTTTTTTTTTTCTTGCAGAGTGTATAAATATAAATGTATGGCACATAGCTAAAATTTCATTTGAGCATCATCACATTTTTGCATAAAGTACACAACATAAAATAGTTATATGGAAGTTTACTACCTTTGAAGTAAGAAGGACAGTATAGCAAATATTCGAACGTCACATTACTAACATTTTTTGTATACACAATACATGTAGTTTGTAACTTCTGACTTACTGTTTGTTGCGACGTGTTTGTGTAATCCAATATACTCATTAAATTCAAAGCAACATTTGGTCAATGTGTAATACAAACTTTTTAACAACTTTAAATCCTCATAATACAAGTAATTGTACACAATCATTTCAAACTTTCAATGTTTAATATAATAAGTAACAGAGAGCAGACCAGTACTTACATCTCCTTAATGTACAATTATCTAGTTGTGCCATGAATACACGAGATGATATTGTAAGCATACTTTGTTTTACCCAAAGTATTTTTAAAAAATTTCAGCAACATTTGGTCAATGTGTAATACAAGCTATTGAACGAATTCAAATCCTCATAAAACACGTACAAGTAAATTTACACCAAATACTGTGCAGTAAGAATGACAATATAGCATATATTCAAATGTCATATTACTTAAAACTTGTTGTATACAAAATAGTTTGTAACTTCTCACACGTTTTTGTTTGACCCAAGTGCATACATGTGAGCTTTGAATGCTGATTGTTCAATACTGACCTAGGCAGTGTTAGGTATACTATTGTGTACAAAAACTATGATTTAATATAAACCATGGTCCATGACTGGCTTAATCATTGCAGTGTCACTGCATTGTGCATGAATAATCAGATGAAAATTAGATAAATGTTTGTTTTCCCCCTAAATCCTGGATGCATGCAGGTAATTAATCGTCACTTAGTATGCCGACATCATGTTCTTATAAAAATGAAGCTAAGTAAAAATCAACACCGCCACAGTTTTGTTCACCATCTATATAAGCATAATTCATTGCTTATAATGTTTACATGTACTTTGGAGTATACTGTGTTAAGTTTCTGATCCTTCTTGCACTATTTATCACCCCCTTTTTGTTAAGTATACTCATGTATGGGGCAGACAAACCTATTTCTCTGATGCACTAAATGTATAATAATGGGATAGTATTGGATACTTGTAGAGGTGTTGTGGTCTTGTGGTTACATCACTGGACTGAGGATCACATGGTTTTCAGTTTGAGACCTGTGTGTGTGTGTAATTGTTCTTTTTTTTACAGACGTGTATCAATCAGATATAATTATTTATGTCTGGAGACAGACTTTTAACGTCACCATCCGAAAGACGCGACTCAGTTTCGAACCTGCATCCTCGGCTGAATCAGTTTGTAACTTCCATTGTTAGCTGGATTACAGGCGCATGCCACAACCCAAAGCGGCACTAATGGCCTTTGGCAAGACACTGAGCTACATTTGCCACTGTTCACCAGGTGATATAAATGGGTAATTAGTAGGAAGAAATTGTTTGAATGTAATAGCCCTTTTAGTAAGGCAGGAGTTCATTTGAGTATATATATATATTTTGTAGTTTAAAAAATTAGTTTTAAACACCATATAAATGTTACTATTATTATTATTATTATCATTATTCACCAGGCAAAGTGCCCAACAAACTCCAATATCATCTAGGCTCTAACTAAGCTACTAATATTTGTGCCCAGGTACACATTCCAAACCTGGGTGGAGAGTGGTACATGCAGATTAATGTTTCGTACATTTGTCATGGTCCTATACCATCTGATGAATTCATAGAGGGCAGCAGCATAAATCCTTTCTAGGAGTAATACTCTGCTTTGGCCATGGTTTGGTTGGTGTCATCTACTTACAGTAGGGAGCTTTTCAATTTGCACAACCCTTTTGATCTATGACGTGAAATTTACTGACCATGTCACGTCTCCACGCAAGTCTCCGTCTAACAAAAAAAAACTACTTCGATTTCGCGACTCAACAGCACGGGCCTGTTCACATAACCATTCTGATAACGTGTCCCATGTACAGTACACGCCGAAAATCTCCGCAACACGATTACACGATATATTTTTTGGATTACACGGTTTACACGATTCACCTGAATCGTGTAACTGTGTAATCGTGTAAATTTACACGATTGAAGATTGTCGCTCTGAATCGTGTAATCGTGTAAATAGTTAAGTGCATTGGTGGGATGATTCGACCAGATGCAACAAACGTGTAACTGTGTAATCGTGTAAATTTACACGATTGAAGACTGTCGCTCTGAATCGTGTAATCGTGTAAATAGTTATAATGGTTATAAGGGCATTGGAAGGATGATTCGACCAGCTGCAACAATCTGCTAATCGTGTCTTGCTTTCACCACTCGCTAGTAGGGTCCATGCTTGACTCATCTACATTATATTTTTTCCAGTTACGTGGGGAGAATTATACTAGTTATAATGTTGTTACATTTGCCCCCTAGGAGGGCGGTCATACTTTTTATTTTTTGTATCCTAGCATTAAATTTCGTCCTTGAAACTTCGCCTAATACAGGGCCTAAAATCTTATTTTTTGACCATATACAAATGACAGTGATAGCACAAGCACATATTTTGTCCAGATTTTTTTTTTTTTTTTTTTTTTTTTTTAGTTCTTTTTAGGTAATTGAAGATTTTACTCCCGTGCTAAAAACCCGATGTCTTGAACTCGTATTGCATCACGTGCAAGAAATATATCATACTAGGTCGAATCATTATATTCCTTTCAACTTCGATCTCGTTACTGACTCACATGATTATAATACAAGGAATAGCCGATTCAACTTTAACTTGCCAGAAAGAGTAATTAGTATTTGTAGTTCGTTTTATTACGGTGGCATACAAAATTAGGAATTCCCTTCCTAATGATATAAAGGAAATAGAAAACTTTGCTTATTTTAAGAGGAAATTAATGGAATACCTAACACTTGAGAGTCAGAGAAGATCGAAGCGAATGACATATAATATATGATTGAAATTGTTATTCTTCTGCGGGTTCATACCTTTTCATTTTATGTTTTTTTACGTAATATAAAGTTCTACATATTGATCATTATTTTCCTCTTCCTCCGATAGCTCCTCCTCTTTTTCTTCTTCTCCTTCTTATTTTCTTCTTGTACTTATTATCATTTCGATCATCAGTTCAATGTTGTTATTATCATTATCATCATTATTATCTTTAATAAGTTTGATTTTCTTTTTCTTATCTATCTCTAAATATTACTATTTTAACTTATTAATTGTGTACATTTCTGTCGGGGACCCCACTGGAAATAAGCTCTCGAGCTTTCGTGGGTTATCCTGTTCAAGCTGACTTAATTTTGACCTGTTATTCTTGTATATTGTTGTATGTTGGAAGCTGTGCAGGGCGTATATGCATAGCGCGTTTCTACTATAGGGGTGGGAGCCGCCGTTACATTTGCCCCTTGTTACTTTTATCCCCTTAAACATATGACCCTCTGAACACTAGGTATTACGTAATGATCTACAACACTACCTGTAGCTAGGGCAACGCCCTTTGTCCCCGGCGAGGGTCAAATGACAGGCTACATTCAGAGTAAGCTTCCTTTGTATGTGATAGGAAGTGTGCCATTAATCCTTGACCGTGGCTCTTCATACATGTAGCTAAATGCATGTTGTAAAAGATAATTTACAAAAATGAGAAAAGTCAAAAAAGCAATAAGTAATCAAAGTGTAATTGTTTGTGACCTTTTCAAGCTGCCAATGACGTAAAACATAATTATCAGCCAAGGCCAGGAACTCTCGTGGGGGAAAATGACGCCCCTCGCACTCTCATGGATAATGACGGAATAAAATACATAGTATAACGACATTTATAGTAACGAATGAGCTGGTGAACATACTTCTAATTGGTACTGCCTTGTAATGTGAAAGTATCACAACATACTTAGTTATGTTAGCCCTCCTTTAAGTTTTCTAATATTTTTTAAATATTTATTTACAACTAAGGATACCCCCCCCCCCCTTCTTTTGTCGTTCATCACTTTTTTCTCTTTTTTTCTCACCGAGGATTAAATCCGAGAGTGCTTTTCGGGAAGTGAACTGATTTTTTTCATTTTTAAACAGTCTAAAATTAAACTATAGAGACACACACCGCAATTAAAAATATGTAAGAGAGACAGAATGCGTAATCTTCGCTCTCCCCATCGTCCCCGTTGTCTTTGTTCAACCCCCCCCCCCCCCCCTCTCAGCTGTTGGTTATTCCTGCTTCTACTGAACTAGACATCGTAATCTGCTCACAATCACCTCTGAAAATTGTTACACAATTCCAGCGAGCAATCGAATCGTGTAAATTTTGAATCGTGTAATCGTGTTGCGGAGATTTTCGGCATGCATATTACACGATTACACGATTCGACCTGAATTGGGGAATCGTGTAATTTTACACGATTACACGTTTACACGATTCAAATTTCGCTTAATTGGCAAAAGACGAATCGTGTAAAATAAATGGTTACACGATTCCCGCGAGCATTCGAATCGTGTAAATTTTGAATCGTGTAAATCGTGTTGCGGAGATTTTCGGCGTGTACTGTACATGTAGCAGGCATGTACATGATAGGTTGAGCAGTGGCAGGGTGAAACTGTTTTATTTGCCATGAATACTGTATGATATGTTTGTAATGCAGCTAGTTTAAGAAAAAAAATTATCATGTCTGCTACACTTTTATGGTCCACTAAATAGAGAGAAAACTTGTTATTTAGGACATCTGGTCCCGTCTTACGAAGAGTTTCGATTGATACAGATCAATCGCAACTTTGAGGTCTCCTATCTCTTTGATACATACATAAATTTATTGCGATTAATATCAACTCTTTGTAAGACAGGGCCATTGCTGTATGATACCTTTGTAGTGTGGCAGGACTCTAGCTCATTTTGTTCATATGTGATGTCTGCTACGAGTATAACTACATGATCGTGCTCAGCACTGATTGATGCCCCACAGGATGGAGAGTGAATTTGGTCCACCTCGTCAAGACTGCTGCATGATGCGTTTGAAGTG
This sequence comes from Strongylocentrotus purpuratus, assembly GCF_000002235.5. Lineage (NCBI taxonomy): Eukaryota > Metazoa > Echinodermata > Echinoidea > Camarodonta > Strongylocentrotidae > Strongylocentrotus > Strongylocentrotus purpuratus. The sequence continues at coordinate 32,620,292 of NW_022145598.1, forward strand.
AGGCATGACTTCATGCTCCGGCACGTGGAGTGAGAACTCTAGCGCTACCAGGATCGGGAACTCAAAGGCAATCAGGGTCTTGCGGCTCTCCCGAAACACAGACTCAATATCCTGAAAAATTAAGAGAAAAATAAATATTAATAGTGACTGGTTAGAAAATGATAATAAACATGGGAAATGCTCTCGGCGGTCTCGCCTGCATTACGCAATTCAATATGATGAAAAATTAAGGATGGGACATTATTCATAGGCAGGGTGGCCTATTAGCAGGCCCCCCAAAATGAAATCCTCTGAATATAATCGGCATTTTGAAGTGAATTTTGAAAAAGAATCATCAGAAGAATCATTTACTTTTATTTGTACCAAGATTGATACATGTAACTTTAATGCACTATGAACAAATAACAAAATTTGAATTATTAATTCTCATATTAAGTTATGAAAACATAATCCAAGTCTACGAACCTAAAATGACCTGTGACCTTGACTTTGTGACCTGGAATTTGTGTCATATGATTTGTGATACTTGATAACCCTTTGGTTCAAGTTTCATGGAATTTGAACAAACACTTTTGAAATTATTAAAGAATTCAAAATCTTGATGTTGATACAACAAAGTCTAAGATTGCATGCCTGAAATGACATTTGACCTTGACTTTGTCACCTAAAAGACTAATCACATGATTGGTGACACTTGATAACCCTTTAGTTAACCCTTTAGTTTCATTGAATAAGGACTTATGCTTTCAAAATTATGATTAAAATTCAAAATCTTAACCTTTGGTTAAGTTTTGATGTTGATGTTGATGTCACAACAAGGTCTAAATCAAATAAACAATTCAAAAACGTAGGTTAAGTTTTGGATATTGACGTCTCCGCTGCCCCCGCCTGGAAAAGCGGTGCCTTTGTCTCGCTTTTTGAAATGCAGGCGAGACAAAAACGTGGTATAATTTCAGTAAATGCGTTCCACCTGACTGTGTTTGACCAACTAGTTTATTAGGGTCTAGGAGTGAGTTGTATAAAATGTAATATCATTCAATACACTACAATAATCCATACATCATATTTGACTGAATGCATGTAAGTGTACCTTGATAAGAGTTTGCAGGTCAGCCCCTTTCACATCATTCAACTTGGCTGCGAGTAGAAGAGAAGTACCTGACGGAAAAGACCAGTTTCATAAAAAAAGTTGATATCAGTATTGTTTATTTTAAAATGGCAACACCCTAGGTCATTGTATGTGGTCTAAATGAGGAGGATGTTCAAGACAAGAATAAGTTGAGCGAGGAAGTGTCATCATGGATCTTGAAAGATTTATATTAAAAAAAAGTGTCATCATGGCGTGATAGTCTGTAACCACTCATAAGAGGGAAAATGCTGTCTTTAATAAATAATGATAATCCCTATTGAATAATTACAACAGTTGCTTATTGTCTGTGCCTCCTCATTGAATGAATCGATAGATCGGCCAATATGGAAAGAGTTCAATAAGGGTGATGTATTTTACAAAAAGCATACTATTATTCACAAACGGTTTTAAAAACCCATAGGATGTATAATTACCCGAGCATGATTTACGATTCTCCTTGTTGACCTTTCGATGTAGAACAAGCTTTTCAAAGTAGACATAGCTGACGGCTAAAATCCAAGGATCAAGAGAACAGTTGTCGGATACCTTCTTCATCTCACGTTTTAAACTGAAAAAAAATAACAACAATTAAAGAGATTTTATAGAACTGTTAATGAAATGATATAATTCTCCCATTAAATTGTGCATTTATCAGTTGCACAATGTTTAGAGAAATACATCTGAAATATAATGCTACAAGTCAAAGTTTATTGAGATGTTAAAATGAGAATGAAAATAATATCTAATTGTCACTTTCAACATATTGCCTGATTTGATCAGTGCTCGCTTCTCCAGTTTAAATTCTTATCATAATTACACGAATGCATTATGAAATATCATATGAAAGTTCATTGAATTTGAATATATGGTACCTTATGTATACATTACACATGTTCATTATGGCTTTGTACATACATACCCGAAATCCAAATTTGCACTGATTTTAGTAATCTCATATCTCAAATATTCATAGTTCTCTTATCATTGGTGCAATTTATTTCAAACTTTTGCTATTCTGTTTATTATCACTTGGGGGGCTGTCATACAAATAAAATTGGTAGATGGGTTGGATTGCACTGTCAGAGTTATAAATGGATTTCTTAAGAATTCATACTTCTCTTATAATTGGTCCAATTTATTACAAACTTTCACTTTTCTGTTTGTTATTATTTGTTGGCTTCCATACAAATGAACTTGGTATATGGGTTGGACTGTCAGATTTATGAATGGATTGCTTACCTTCTCAGCTTACTGAGACTCAGATCTATGTTTGGGAATCGTTCCCTGAATTTATTATTCAGTTCCTTCTTTAGTTCTGATGGCTTGGTGTAGTCTACCACAGATACCTGGGATATGCATGAAAATAAAATAAGCAGTCATTATACAATGGTGCGTGCGAATGAGTTCATTAAATGATCTATCTGCTTTCTAGGTGAGGCTGCATGCATCTATTCAAAAAAGAAAAAGGGAATAGATCATTTTAATAAATGAATGAAAACATACACCATTTGTTTTATACAACGAAACTCATAGATCCTTGTTATTTGATGTAAAAAGAATTAATTTGTTTTGTGTCTTATTTTTCATCAAAAGTGAACAAACTCACATACACAGATAAATCAACTGACATGCCAACTACCTCACCCTTTGTGTTATTACTATAACATGACCACAACAACAAAAAGAGCAATATCTATTTCATGATGTTTTCAGTCAATAGGCTAGAAATTTTGTGAAAATCCCCCATAGAGTTAATAGTTCAAAATAAGTTTGTACTAAACAATGGCGTGGTGATCACACCAACGCCGGACACTGAATCTGCCAACTCACCATATAAGAAGAGAATGTAAGAAGTTTACGATGCTTTCCAAGACTGAGCTCTGGATCATCTAGCTCTACAGGGTCATAGATTCGCTGAGCGATGGACGGATGGTCAACAGGATGACCCTCAACCTCAACTAGGTCAGAAGGGAGAAGAGGTCAAAAGGATGAAAAACTATGAACATCACTACACAAATTGTGACGTCAGTCCCTCACAACTCAACCAATAGTTTTGTTTATATTAATAATATCAAGTTCCATTAAAAATAAAGAAAAAAGAAGAAAACAAATCAATTTTAATAAGAGAGGAGCAATGTAGATAAAATACCTTGCTCAAGGATATGAGTGCTGTGCCGGGGATCGAACCCACGACCTTTGCATTTCCATTCAAGTGATTAAACCACTTGACACATAGATTCCAAGCTCATTAAAATATGTAACTCCATATTTTGCCAAAATTAGTATTTGATATCAAAATGTTCAGAAAAATGTGGGCTTTCCAGGAAACACAAAGACTTAACTCCACCCAACACCCTATTGAAGTCAATGGCTAGTGAAACATAGACTTAACTCCTAAAGGCCCAAGTGGTCAGAGACACATAAACCACTTTTTCTCAAAATGGCCAAAATGGAGTTACGTCTTTGTGTCACTGACCCCTCGATATACATGTACAACTCAGACTGAGAAATATGATGTTACAAAAAATGATTTAGATTCTTACTTTTATCCCATTGCAGTGGAGAGACATTTGTGAGGGTCATCTTGCGTATTGCGGGGGAGTGTGGTGATGCAGAGGAGAGCTGTTCTCTTTCCTGGAGTTGCCTACGAAACAGAATCAGACTGATGTCTCGGCTTGGTACCAAGAAATGACTGAATGATACCACCTGTTGGGATATCAAATAAAGAAACAGTCAAACAATAACATGTAAAAACAGCACTAATTGGGAATTGTACAGCACATGTGTCTGTAATGCACGGAGCTCATGGGCCAGTTTTATTACTGGGGGTGGTGTTTCACAAAGATCCTAAGTTGGACTTAACAATTATTGAAAGCTGTTAGCATCTGTGAAAATATTTTGTAAAAGTTATTTTAAAAGGCATAAAATGTTGATTCAAATCGTTCATATTTTCTAGTATCAAGGAGATTTTGTGTTCTTGGTGTGGAATTTATAAAAAGTCTAAATTATTTGAATTTTCACTTTTGAATATATTTTATTTTAGGGCTACAAATGGCTCTCCATAATTTTTACGTCCAAATTAGAGTTGAGTTCTACTTAGGGTCTATGTGAAACACCCCCTGGACTTTCCCTAGTCATAATAAACCTATTATTTGTTGCAGGAGGTATGATGTATGAGGAGAATAACTCAGTGAATCCTATAGAGTGGTGAAGTGTGAGGTCATCAAAAATCTATTTTTTAGAATTTCTCAATTTTTTCATTCAGATGGTCATATCTCAGCCAAAACTTAGAGGTATTACAAAGTTTTGGTATGGGGTCATGAATTTGGTTCAAATTAACATATTGGAAGCAAATGCGTTCCTACAATATTCAGTGATCGTTGTCGCGGTTGAAATCGAGTCTAAAGTTTTGGAATTATGAATAATAAACTCTTTATGTTCTCAAGGTCAAGATATTAATTTAGCTATGAAACAATATTTCTTGACTAAAATCGACCGATTAACTATTCCCGTTTGGAAATTTTATATCACAATTACATCTTCTGAGATTTTCATGGTCGCAGCTAACATTGTACGGCCATATATGCGCTATTTGAAATTTATCAAGATTTATCGGGAGCACCGGTAAATTTTATATTCAATTTTTCTTGAAAACAGAAATGTTTTAGGGGCTAATTTTTTTAGTGCTTATAATACATCCACAGGGGCATCCAAATATGTCAAAATCGTAAAGATTCACTATCCACCCAATTTTCAAAATTTCCCAAAACTTTGTATTACCTTTAACATATTCAATTGGTTTTCGACATTCGGACGTTAATTTTGATGCTCTTTTGGAAAATGAAGAAAAAATTGAGAAATTCTAAAAATAGATTTTTGTTATGTCACAGCTTCGGGTCTCTATTAGTGTGATAAACTGTGTTCATCACATCCAATGTGAATTTCCTTCATGGCAATAACTACAGAATTTATAAAATGCAAAAGTACTCTCTGTCTATGCCCATGATATGAAATAAGCAAAATAAATACAGATCAAAAGTTACATTTTTTATTGCTAAATTTGACTCTGGAGAAAACTTCCATTAATGTTGATTTAAATAGCAAACAAAAAACATGATGCTCCTAAGTATTAAAAAAAAAAAAAACCACAGTAGTAATAATATACAGTTCAAAAGCCAAGAGGGATGGTTAAGCATTAAAACATTTAAAAGGTCATTTTATATATCTGTTTTGGTTGCTTACCGTGCCTTCAACACCAAGCTCCACCCCATCTAGTGTGGCCAGAAAATCATCGCTTCGCACTGTCAGTGGTTTGCTCCCTGACGTACGTCTCGTCCGTATAAAAGTCCCAGCTTCAGAATTCTTCCTGAAACCATGCATGAAAGAAAAAAAATGAGCGAAAAATAGGAAACAATAATAATTAAGCTTTTATATAGCGCTTAATACATCTATGATGTCTCTAAGCACTTTACAGATATACTATTACCCCGGTCAATGGATTCAATACTTGTCCGTACACACTGTGTGCACGATCTCCTCTCCCTGAGGAGTATTCCAGACAGGCGTTACTTGATGCTCAAAACTGTTTAACCAACAATCATATCCTGGCTTTCATACAGCTACCATAATAAGGCACTCAATCAAGCAAGGAGTTTCTTCCTATTGGGTGGAGAGTAGCAAATGTACATAATTTAATAATGATAACATTTATATAGCAAGGCAACTATATGATTATAGTCTATTATAAGATGGGTAGAAGAGTCCCTGCAATCTGATTGGTCAATTACCATGTAATTATTTTAACTGGATGCACGCGATATCAGCGATCAATACCACCGATATCCTTTTTTTTTAAAATAATTCTCTTTTCTTTTCTTTTTTTCAATAATTTTTTTTTTTTATATAAATTTTTCTTTTAATGATTTTTTGGACAATTTTTTTTTGGTGATAATTTTTTTTGTGTGTTTTTTTTTTTTATAATTATAATCTGTTTAAATTTTTTTTAACTGTCTGGAATGGTATGTAGAGCCATTTTATTGCTTTGTGATGATTTACATTCACCTAAAATGTAATTAAATTGTCCTTGTCTTGATGCTGAACAGGCTTTGACAAGTAGCAGAATAGAAGTAGAATAATATAGTTGGGAGAATTAAGGAATCGATCAGATCAGTTTTTCCCGATTTGTACCATGAATAATGATCCGTTTTCACTCAAATTTTCAGATTATCTTTAATTGTACATCTAGCATTGAAGTCACTACCTTAGCACCACTATCTCTCATCTGAACAATGTTACAAAGTCCCTTTAACAGTCTATTGTGCACTGACAATTTTTTTTTTTTTTAAATTTCATGACAAGTTAAAAATCATGCGTCCGGTAAAAAAATCAAGCAAATGGTAAAAAAAAATCATGCGTCCAGTAAAAAAAATTACAGGACGCATGATTTTATCATGCATCCGGTAAATCTGTAAAATAACATTTTGTATTTTGGGGCCCCCATCTTATAAAACAGATGAAGCTCAGGTTTAATTCGTGGGTCGGTGGAATTGTGTGCATGCGGTACCTTTGAATTTGGTCTAAAACCATTCAAAGGTACCTTGTGCACACAATCCCTACCGACGCACTCAAACCTGTGCATCATACGTATACTATGCTTCATACATACAAAGCATGACACTATTGGTCAGTTATAATGTTAAAATGCTTAATAATACAAATTGTTAATTTTAATTATTTTACATTCACAATACATATGGCTCTGTATGAATCGATCTGCACAACTATGCTTTAAAATATCGTACCTGTAGATTCCAAGCTGACTTCGTCTGGTGTATGGCAAGAGAGAGTACATCACGAAGGGTGAATGGTTGGGCGTAACAAGCAACATTCTGAAAGAAAAGAAATCTGTTAAAATTTCTAATTCCAATCATAAATATCCTGATAATCAGACAGACAATAGGCTTGTATTTCTGACTAACCTAAAGGTTTATGATTATGATTGCAGCATTAGTAAATCCAAGATTTTGTTTAGAATCTGAGACAAAGATACAAAAATCCCTTTAAAGCCCTATATGTAGGTCCGCTGCTTGATTGCTTACAAGCTTACACATGCTTTCTTAGCATTCAGGTTTAAAGCCACACTGTGCTACTTGTAGCTACTATAGAAAACAATGCCTAATCGGTGATCATTGGTCCCCCATGATCCTCATTTTCTTTTGTTAACTGAGAGCTGAGATGATGAGATAACCATCTGTCCAGTGACCTTGCAGGGTGGTCTAATCCCTCCTATAAACTGGTACAGATAAGCTTTAAAAAAAAAAAAACTAACTAAGTTTGATGTTGGTATGAATCCTACAACTTCTTACCTTTCATTTTTGCACATGCGCTGACGGAATGTTTTAGCCACTGGAATCTGGAATCCCGCGGGCGGGGATCGCTCTTTGGGAGACTCGATATAGCACTGGGCCTGGTTAGAGGGCAGCATACAGGTCTCTCCCTCCGCCACCAGCGTGAGCGAGCCTGAGAAGTCAGTCGACTGCTGATGGTGAAAGAGACGCCTCTTGGAGTATTCATGGGAACTGGTCCCTGAAAAACTACTGCTGAAGCAAAAATTTAAAAAAATTGGGAGGATTGAGGCTTGTTCAGATATATAGTGCAGTGAAATCGCTGCTATAAAGCTGCCACCTCAATTTAAAGTGTGCAAATGAATGGCAAGTGCATGCAACATTTGAACAAAAGGACTTGCATGTATTATCTAAGCTCTGTGTTACATGTACTTATAACACACACAAATATTAAGCGTATTTCATTCATAAAAACGCTGCAAGTTTGTTGCGTCATATCTCAACAAGCCTTTACTAAAGTGAGATGCTACAACGTGTTTGTAAAGCCGTTTTCTAGCATGAAACATTCATTTTCTTTTAAATTAAAAAAAAAAAGTTTGCAAATATATTCTTCTGACAATTGCTACAATCATAACTCATCCATATTTTTAGTTGCTTACAGTCTAAGGGAGTATGAATACTACTTTGATATTACAAGGAAATTCACTAAATTGAGAAAACTCCGTGCATGTACCTAGATCTATACAAAACTAATCGCTATTAATCTTAAAGTATCAAATTTGAGACACAAAAACATTTGTTTGTGTTCACCCATGTTATGTAGTGAGGCATCTAAGCTCAATATCATCAGGAACGTATTTGAAGTAAAGCAAATCACTATCACTCTGGTATCAATTTTTCCCTTTGCCATTTTGGGTTAAATTCTTGACTAATTTCAAGTTTCAAAGTGCTTTTAATGACAAGAAAGAAGAGTCTACTTGCGAACTCAGAAGTCAGTGTGCGGTAAGGCCAAATTGCCCTAAAGCCTATAATTTCTGTAAAACTAAAGGGTTATTAAAAACACATCACATGTTTAATTTATTTTTTACTTTAGATCTATTTGTTTAGACTACATCACTTTTCACAGCAAAGGGTCACCAATTTAAGGCTTAGAAGCCTTAGATATATCAATATCATATCATCACCTAGCCCTATATGCTTAAGTTCAGGGCGTAAGGCTACCCGAAGCAAGACTAAATATTTATTTGACTGAAATAAAATTAAAAAGACAACAATTCTACAGACTACACTGAAGACTTCAGCCCAAAGTTCAGAAAATCTGGCGTTAGTGTTTAGAAAGTCTACTTGTTAATGTTAGTTACTAAAAATATATTAGATTGTACATGTAGCTCACCTCGAATGATAAAAGGGTGAATCATGTTTGTAAGAGCTAAAAGGGGGACTCTTTTCACCACCAGAAGTTCTCCTACTTCGGGATCGAGTTCGATTCCCCATGCTACTATTGGGTGTGTCCACCGCAGACCTAACTTGATTCAGCCCCGTGCCTGTCGCGGTAGATGTCGCTCCAGTTGCAGCGTCTTTCTCGCTGCGAGAATTCTCCGGATATTTGGTCCCAAAATCGGTGCCATTCTCCACATCAAATTTATTCGAATCTTTGCTAAGTTTTTCAGGTTGTTCTTGCGAAGGTAGAGTGCCGTCGAGTGAAATGTTAGTCAAGAAATTGAGAGCCTCAAGCCTTCTTTTTGCATGTTTTAAGTGGACCTTTTTCCTGGAAACTTCGGCCATGTTTTGAAGAACAAAGTATGGATCGCCAAGAGATACATGGGATCAAGTTTGAAATTGGGCATTTGGATTATGGAGTACTCCTTGTGTAGTGGGCGTAATATTGCTCTTTTTTCTACTCTATTTTTTTAAACAAAAATTAATGAGATCAGCTTTCAGCCTTAAACAATTCAGGTATAAGTTTTGGTAACCATGCGATGTAGCTTCTTTATGGGAAATCATTGCAGTGGCGGATCTAGGGGGGGGGGGGGGGGGTTCGGCGGTTCAACCACCCTCCCCTCCCCCCCCCCCCCTTTAGTGGCCAAGTGAGAAAAAAAAAGATGGGGAAAAGAGGGGGGAAAGGGAAAAAAAAAAAAAAAAAAAGTAAAAAGGGGTTCGGGGGAGGGGGAGTTGCGCGAACCCCCCCACCCCCTTAGAAAACAGAAGGGATTTTTGATTTAAAAAAAAAGGTGCTCTATAACACCCCCTCCCCCTTCCCCCCCCCCCCCCCGTTGAACAAAACAAAACAAATTAGTGCTCACTACCCCCCCCCCCCCCCCCCCCCCGCTTATTCGCTGCTAAATATTCCTCGGGCTTGGTCGCTCCCTTGCAATGTCACACTTACACCTCTGGCTCAAAGTTGCAACCCTAAGAACCCCCACTTAAAAAAATCTTGTACGGGCTTGAGCATTGATCTATGACAATGATTTTGTATTATTACAAAAATACCCAAACATTACATCATCTTTGAGCTAAAGTTCTTACTGTGACCTAATGATTAGAGGAAAAGTCGCTCAGTGGGGGGGGGGGGGGGGGCCCCTGCCCCCCCCCCCCCCCCCTGGATCCGCCACTGGATCTTTAGACCTCTATAAATAAGCCACTCTTGTCGGCGGTAGGGAATCGTCGGCGGGATCGTCGGTAGGGAATCGTTGCGGCGGGGAAACGTAAAGGGTGCACACGCGCACATTTTGTTTTTGGAAGACGTACACGCACCGACGCACGGCACGTACCGGAGGGCGGACGACGACGAGGAGGGCGAGTGTCGGTGACTCGGTGTACCTATCATCTTGAGATCATAGACAGACTAGGAGACTGGGTTTTAGTCAGGTCGGCAATCGAAAGGCAAGATTTAATGTTTCGACGATGCTGTCACTAAAGGTCCCATTTTCGCTCGTCATCTCTCTCGCTGTTCTTGGACTTCTTTTATTGAAGGATGAAGGCGAACAAAATGTTACTTATTTCGGTGAGCAAAAGAAGTTAATTGAATTTATTTGTATGGGTTTGTGGAATATTGAAGGCTGTTTTGGCTTCCATGCGAGAGGTCTGGAGTTCGATCTTTGTTCCGGATGCTTGTCCATCCAGCCTTGGACAAGGTATGCTGTACTTGTTACCATCCCTTTCGAACCAGATGCATTGATGTTTATAGGTATGTCTACCTGAGTAATACATGCTAGGGAGAGCAGCATTAACACTTATGAGACTTTTGGAGATAAATATTACAATACTAATTATATGCCATTTTGTTTTAATGTTAGGACCTATACATATTCATTTGATTCTCGTCTTTTTTGTCAATTAATGCACCATATCACCTTTTAACAAATACACAATTTTAACCAATAGTATTCTTTAATTGGGCACATACCGTTTGATGAAATGCAATTGTATTCGAAAGTACAATTTTGCGATTAAATCTCCCGTTTCGAGAGATTTTTTAAGTAAGCACATGATGTCAGATCAATTTAAACGAAGCCATCACAACGGCCCCCGCCAAAAATAAAAAAGAAGGGGGGGGGGGATAATAGTTGTATAACAATTCTTTGTAATACGAACAGATCGTAACACGGACGGATTGAGCGAGGGAGATATTATAGATAATTAGGTGCGTGTACATTCGTTGGTAAAACATTACTATCATCTATTTTCATAAACATGGAAACAAGATCCAGGCCTACATACTATGTATCCTTTCTTTTTCAAACAATTCGCTATATTTCTTTCCTCCTCCTCATGCTAACCCATTATTTAGTATTACCGTTATCATGGTTTCCATGGGAACTGCAGGTTTTTCATCAAATAAAATGTCGGATTGATTATTTGAAGCATTTGTCAAGATCATGACGATAATTGCCATTTTGGAGGCCTCCATAAAACTAAGTGAAAGCAACATTAGTAAGACAAGCTTACACAATCAAGTTTTTACTACATCTCAGGGAGGGAAGGGGGCTCACGAATGCTCAATCTTCATGATTCTTTGCCATTAGATGCATGCATGCCCACATGATTCTGGCAATGACACCTTCGAACGAAGAATCACCAGGGTTATATTATAACGTAGATCTACCTGGTACCCCCCCCCCCCCCCTCCTCCACCTCTCTGCCAAGTTATACGTAGACCAATCAAATAACGCTGCCAATTAACGATCCCGAACCCTATCTGACTTAATGTTCATTCCATGTTCTCCAAGCAGCTGGAGCGCCAATTTTCCATCTGTTTGAACCAGAACTGAACCTTCAATTTATTTATTCCAAGACCGAAAATGTTGCATGCGATTTGGCAGCTTTGGCTCTATAATTCAGTCTAGGTCAGGCTTAAAACAAACTAAGGTCATTCGCGAGTAAGAATATAGTAAAACTTTCGAAGTCATATTGAACTTACACGTTGCCCAATATCGAATAAAAAAGGTGGCTCTCGAGTTTTAAACAATTAAACACCGATTCGTGATAACCTCAAAATCAACCTCAAAATCAATTGTCTTAATCCAATAATTGAGATTGCTCGAGAGTTCAACAAAACTTCTTTCAAGGTTAGCTCTTAGTTCAAACGCTTTCAACTTTTATTTTCTTGATAGTACATGTATTCTCAGTGACCTGCCTTTGTTATCCATTCTTCTTTTCCTTCCTTTTCTTCCCCTTCTTCTTTTTTCTTCTCCCTTTTCCTGTTTTCTTCTTGTTTCCCTTCTCCCTCCGACTATTCCTCCTCCTCCTCCTCCTTCTTTTTTTTCTTCTCCAGACTTCTTTAGAATTCCTTTTTCTTTATCGTCACTTCTTTGTCCTTGTTGATCAGTTTCTTCCATATTTTGGATCAAGTTTCTATATTTCTTTCTTTTTCTGACTTTTTCTGTTATATCTCAAATCTTTTTTAAATTGTTTTTTTTTGTTCAACTACCAAGTTTTTGTTTCTCGAATCTTTGATTTTTCATGTTATTCCACGTATATAGCTTTCATTTGATATCTCGTTCCTTGCTTTTTACAACTTTAAATATCTTTCACATTATTCAGATATTGGTCATTTTTCGTTATACGTTACCTTCTCATATATACATGTGGATAATCAGTGTGTATAGTTCCTTTATGCAATCTCCATATTTAAACTCACATTGTTATGTTATTCTGTTTATACCTGTATTTATACAATGTACACACAGTCATTAATAAAACAGTCCATTGATTGGGAATGCTCTTTTGAAATACGAATAAATACATGAAATACATTTTTTTTTTGTAGAATAATGCTTGTACATGTATAATTCAAATTAGTTGTACAAACTATTTTACACGGAGTGCTAGGAATAGTAAAATTTAAGAATTTTAACATTTCCCTTGCAAAAATGATCTCTGCATATTATTATGAGAAATCTACAACCTCATGCAAGCCTTCGCATTTCCTGAAAGCTCATAACAATGTCACTCGCCCAGGATGTATTTATCATACTTTGTCATGATGGCCTTGTGTAGGGCGCGTAATATTCTTTTTTCAATTCTTGTTTTCAATTCTTTTTTTTAACAAATGAAATCGGCTCTCATCCTTAGTTCTGTTGTAATTAATGTTTTTGTTGTTGATGATGTTGTTCATATGCAGTCTTGGTGATCTTCCTTTATCTGCATATATGTAAAGCATTGACCTAATATATGACAATTATTTATATTATTAATAAAATAAAATTACATCATCTCCTTTGTGCTACAGTTCTTACTTATAGCCTATTGATTAGATGATTGTGTCCTTAATACAATATTTCTGTTAATATAGGCATAACGGCATACATGGGAGTGTACCCCTCACCTCATGGGGGGTGGGGGTGGAGGGATTTGCATTGGTGGTCATGTAACATCACAATAAAGTAGTCCTAGAAGCGGTTAATGGATAGGCCCCTTCTTCAAATTTCAAGTCAAAACAGCTATGACGACACAGGTGGCATAAAGAAGTAGAGCCAATTAAGGTTTATTAGGCTATACATGTAGTTTGACAATCTTGAGATAAGATCTGGTATGGACATCGCATGTCGAGAGAACATGGATATTAGGGACTTTTAGATTTGCCGAACGAGAACGTGGATTGCTACGATCGACGTCCTTTTAATGCACTGCCTTGAATGGACGTCACAGGTATCAGTCCACGCAAATCTAAAAGTCCCTATTATAATTTGTTTGGCATCGTGTCATTTATTTGTAATCTTGAACATTCAGTTTAAGTTTTGTTGTATTCTGTGAAAACTTATTTTCCATCATTACCAGAGCCCAAGCTTATATTTAAATCATGGCTTGTGGGATTAAATAAAGACAACATAATGGCTTAAATACATTAACATTGCTGATTATAGAATGATTCGGCAATGATTGCACGGTTGCCTTCTGTACTTATGTTTGCGCCTCCCCCTTCATTGAATACTGTAAACATTTTAAAATCAAGATGATGAAGAGATGGAAACAAATTAAAACTCAATAATAAAAAAACCTAGCAAAACAAATTTATTTGTCCGGTAACGACCTATGCCCCCCCCCCCCCCCCTTCAAGTGTATTATCAAATGGCTAGGGTCCTAACAGTAACATTCACGTCCCTTTATCCTCTGCCCTTTTCTATTTGTTTTCATTATTATTTCGTATAATTTATTGTTTCCCCCATCATTTGCACTTTGGTTAAAAAAGAGTGGTGGGGGGGGGGGGGGGGGGCTCCCACCCTCCTCTGTTAATAAACCACTAATGTTATGCGTATCTTCTTTTTGCTTAGGATGATCCAAAACAAGTTATTTTTCTACCGGACAACAAAGGTTGGGAAATATTTGGGTCATAAAACATAATAACAAGGAAAGTCGTTATCTCCCGGCTATAGCCCTATTGTAAAAACACAATGCGGAAGGCCTAAATAAACCCGTAGATCTTTAGACCTCTATGAATAAGCCACTCTTGTCGGCGGGCGCAACAGGTAGTGAAATGTTGCGGCGGGGAAACGTAAAGGGCGCACACGCGCACATTTTGTTTTTGGAAGACGTACACACACGGCACGTACCGGACGACGGACGACGACGAGGAGGGCGAGTGTCGGTGTACCCAGGTACCTATCATCTTGAGATCATAGACAGACTAGGAGACTGGGTTTTAGTCAGGTCGGCAATTGAAAGGAAAGATTTAATGTTTCGACGATGCTGTCTCTAAAGGTCCCGTTTTCGCTCGTCATCTCTCTCGCTGTTCTTGGACTTCTTTTATTGAAGGATGAAGGAGAGCAAAATGTTACTAATTTCGGTGAGCAAAAGAAGTTAATTGAATTTATTTGTATGGGTTTGTGGAATATTGAAGGCTGTATAATTGACTTCCATGCGAGAGGTCTGGAGTTCGATCCTTGTTCCGGATGCTTATATATCCAGCCTTGGACGAGGTATGTTGACTTGTTACCATCCCTTTCGAACCCGGTGCATTGATGTTTATATGTATGTTCTTGTTAATGCTTGTGTAATAATACATGCTAGGGAGAGCAGCATTAACACTGATATTATTTGAGATAAATATTACAATATTATTTATATGCCGTTCATAGGACCTATAAATATTCATTTGATTCTCATTTTTTTTTTCAATGCACCAATATCACCTATTAACAAATCTTTCTTCCCGGCAAATTTTACCACTGGTATTGTATAATTGGGCACATACCGTTTCATGATATGCAATTGTATTCGAAAATACGATTTGTGATTAACTCTCCCCTTTTGTTTTTAAGTAAGCGCATGATGTCAGATCAATTTAAAGGAAGCCAACACAACGCCCCCCGCCAAAAATAAAAAAAGAAAAGGGGGGGGGGGGTAATTAATTCTTTGTAACACGGACAGATTGAGCGAGGGAGAAAGACAGAAATATATATTTAGGTGCGTGTTAGTTAGTAAAACATAACTAACATCTATTTTCATAAACATAGAAACAGTTTCAAGATCCGGGCCTAAGTATCCTTTCTCTTCCATTCACTTCGCTGCCCTTCTTTCCTCCTCCTCGCCCACTGAACTCACGCTCAACCATTATTTAGTATCACAATTATTATGGTTTCCATGGAAACTGCTCAATCACAGGTGGTAGGTTTTTCATCAAATAAAATTTCGGATTGATCATTATATTGAAGCATTTGCCAAGATCATGGCGACAATTGCCCATTTTGAAGGCCTCCATAAAACCAAGTAAAAGCAATTTTTGGAAGAAAAGCTTACATAATCAAGTTTGCTATACATCTATAGGAAGAAAGGGGGCTCACGAATGCCCAATCTTCATGATTCTTTGCCATTAGATGCATGCATGCCCACATGATTCTGACCATGACACCTTCAAAGAATCACCAGGGTTGAATTATAACGTAGGCCTTCCTGGTACCCCCCCCACCCCCTCCTCCACCTCTCTGCCAAGTTATACTTAGCCCAATCAAATAACGCTGCCAATTAACGCTCCCGAACCCTATCTGACTTAATGTTCATTCCATGTTCTCCAAGCAGCTGGAGCGCCAATTTTCCATCTGTTTGAACCAGAACTGAACCTTCGATTTATTTATTCCAAGACCGAAAATGTTGCATGCGATTTGGCAGCTTTGCTCTATAATTCAGTCTAGGTCAGGCTTAAAACAAACTAAGGTCATTCGCGAGTAAGAATAGTAAAACTTTCGAAGTCATATTGAACTTACACGTTGCCCAATATCGAATAAAAAAGGTGGCTCTCGAGTTTTAAACAATTAAACACCGATTCGTGATAACCTCAAAATCAATTGTCTTAATCCAATAATTGAGATTGCTCGAGAGTTCAACAAAACGTCTTTCAAGGTTAGTTCTTAGTTCAAACGCTTTCAACTTTTATTTTCTTGATAGTACATGTATGCTCAGTGACCTTCCTTTGTTATCCATTCTTCTTTTCCCTCCTTTTCTTCCCATTCTTTTTTTCTTCTCCTTTTTCCTGTTTTCTTCTTGTTCCCCCCCCCCCTCCCCCTCCTCCTCCTCCTCCTCCTCCTTCTTTTTTTTTCTTCTCCAGACTTCTTTAGAATTCCTTTTTCTTTATCGTCACTTCTTTGTCCTTGTTGATCAGTTTCTTCCATTTCGAATGTTGTATTTTATTTTGGATCAAGTTTCTATATTTCTTTCTTTTTCTGACTTTTCCTGTTATATCTCAAATCTTTTTTAAATTGTTTTTTTGTTCAACTACCAAGTTTTTTGTTTCTCGATTCTTTGATTTTTCATGTTATTCCATGTATATAGCTTTCATTTGAAATCTCGTTCCTTGCTTTTTACAACTTTAAATATCTTTCACATTATTCAGATATTGGTCATTTTTCGTTATACGTTACCTTCTCATATATACATGTGGATAATCAGTGTGTATAGTTCCTTTATGCAATCTCCATATTTAAACTCACATTGTTATGTTATTCTGTTTATACATGTATTTATACAATGTACACACGGTCATTAATGAAACAGTCCATTGATTGGGAAGGCTCTTTTGAAATACGAATAAATACATGAAATACATTTTTTTGTAGAATAATGCTTGTAGAATTCAAATTAGTTGTACAAACTATTTTACACGGAGTGCTAGGAATAGTAAAATTTAAGAATTTACACATTTCCCTTGCAAAAATGATCCCTGCATATTATTATGAGAAATCTACAACCTCATGCAAGCCTTGGCATTTCCTGAAAGCTCATAACAATGTCACTCGCCCAGGATGTATTTATCATACTTTGTCATGATGGCCTTGTGTAGTGCGCGTAATATTCTTTTTTCAATTCTTGTTTTCAATTCTTTTTTCGAACAAATGAAATCGGCTCTCATCCTTAGTTCTGTTGTAATTAATGTTTTTGTTGTTGATGATGTTGTTCATCTGCAGTCTTGGTGATCTTCCTTTATCTGCATATATGTAAAGCATTGACCTAATATATGACAATTATATATATTATTAATAAAAGAATACCCCAAAATTACATCATCTTCTTTGTGCTACAGTTCTTACTTATAGCCTATTGATTAGAGGATGGTGTCCTTAATACAATATTTCTGTTAATATAGGCATAACGGCATACATGGGAGTGTACCCCTCACCTCATGGGGGGGGGGGGTGGAGGGATTTGCATTGGTGGTCATGTAACATCACAATAAAGTAGTCCTAGAAGCGGTTAATGGATAGGCCCCTTCTTCAAATTTCAAGTCAAAAAAGCTATGACGACACAGGTGGCATAAAGAAATAGAGCCAATTAAGGTTTATTAGGCTATACATGTATTTTGACAATCTTGAGATAAGATCTGGTATGGACATCGCATGTCGAGAGAACATGGATAGTAGGGACTTTTAGATTTGCGTGGACTGATACGTGGTACTTCCATTCACGGCAGTGCTTTAAAAGGACGTCGATCGTAGCAATCCCCATTGTCTTCGTGCGAATCTAAAAGTCCCTATTATAATTTGTTTGGCATCGTGTCATTTATTTGTAATCTTGAACATTCAGTTTAAGTTTTGTTGTATTCTGTGAAAACTTATTTTCTATCATTACCAGAGCCCAAGCTTATATTTAAATCATGGCTTGTGGGATTAAATAAAGACAACATAATGGCTTAAATACATTAACATTGCTGATTATAGAATGATTCGGCAATGATTGCACGGTTGCCTTCTGTACTTATGCTTGCGCCTCCCCCTTCATTGAATACTGTAAACATTTTAAAATCAAGATGATGAAGAGACGGAAACAAATTAAAACTCAATAATAAAAAAACCCTAGCAAAACAAATTTATTTGTACGGTAACGACCTGTGCCCTCCCCCCCCCCCCCCCCCCACCCACCTCCAAGTGCACCATCAACGGCTAGGGTCCTAACAGTAACATTCACGTCCCTTTATCCTCTGCCCTTTTCTATTTGTTTTTCATTATTATTTTGTATAATTGTTTCCCCCATCATTTGCACTTTGGTTAAAAAAGAGTGGGGGGGGGGGGGGGGGGCTCCCACCCTCCTCCGTTAATAAACCACTAATGTTATTATGCGTATCTTCTTTTTGCTTAGGATGATCCAAAACAGGTTATTTTTCTACCGGACAACAAAGGTTGGGAAATATTTGGGTCATAAAACATTATAACAAGGAAAGTCATTATCTCCCGGCTATAGCCCTATTGTAAAAACACAATGCGGAAGGCCTAAATAAACCCGTAGATCTTTAGACCTCTATGAATAAGCCACTCTTGTCGGCGGGCGCAACAGGTAGTGAAATGTTGCGGCGGGGAAACGTAAAGGGTGCACACGCGCATATTTTGTTTTTGGAAGACGTACACGCACGGCACGTACCGGACGGCGGACGACGACGAGGAGGGCGAGTGTCGGTGTACCCAGGTACCTATCATCTTGAGATCATAGACAGACTAGGAGACTGGTTTTTCGTCAGGTTGGGAATCGAAAGGAAAGATTTTTATGTTTCAACGATGCTGTCACTAAAGGTCCCATTTTCGCTCGTTGTCTCTCTCGCTGTTCTTGGACTTCTTTTATTGAAGGATGAAGGCGAACAAAATGTTACTAATTTCGGTGAGCAAAAGAAGTTAATTGAATTTATTTGTATGGGTTTGTGGAATATTGAAGGCTGTATTGGCTTCCATGCGAGAGGTCTGGAGTTCGATCCCTGTTCCGGATGCTTATACATCCAGCCTTGGACGAGGTATGCTGTACTTGTTACCATCCCTTTCGAACCCGGTGCATTGATGTTTATATGTATGTTCTTGTTAATGCTTGTGTAATAATACATGCTAGGGAGAGCAGCATTAACACCGATATTATTTGAGATAAATATTACAATATTATTTATATGCCGTTCATAGGACCTATAAATATTCATTTGATTCTCATTTTTTTTTCAATGCACCAATATCACCTATTAACAAATCTTTCTTCCCGGCAAATTTTACCACTGGTATTGTATAATTGGGCACATACCGTTTCATGATATGCAATTGTATTCGAAAATACGATTTGTGATTAACTCTCCCCTTTTGTTTTTAAGTAAGCGCATGATGTCAGATCAATTTAAAGGAAGCCAACACAACGACCCCCCGCCAAAAATAAAAAAGAAAAGGGGGGGGGGGGGTAATTAATTCTTTGTAACACGGACAGATTGAGCGAGGGAGAAAGACAGAAATATATAATTAGGTGCGTGTTAGTTAGTAAAACATAACTAACATCTATTTTCATAAACATAGAAACAGTTTCAAGATCCGGGCCTAAGTATCCTTTCTCTTTTATTCACTTCGCTGCCCTTCTTTCCTCCTCCTCGCCCACTGAACTCACGCTCAACCATTATTTAGTATCACCATTATTATGGTTTCCATGGAAACTGCTCAATCACAGGTGGTAGGTTTTTCATCAAATAAAATTTCGGATTGATCATTATATTGAAGCATTTGCCAAGATCATGGCGATAATTGCCATTTTGAAGGCCTCCATAAAACCAAGTAAAAGCATTTTTTGGAAGAAAAGCTTACATAATCAAGTTTGCTATACATCTATAGGAAGAAAGGGGGCTCACGAATGCTCAATCTTCATGATTCTTTGCCATTAGATGCATGCATGCCCACATGATTCTGACCATGACACCTTCAAAGAATCACCAGGGTTGAATTATAACGTAGGCTTTCCTGGTACCCCCCCCCCCCCCCCCACCCCCTCCTCCACCTCTCTGCCAAGTTATACTTAGACCAATCTAATACGCTGCCAATTAACGCACCCGAACCCTATCTGACTTAATGTTCATTCCATGTTCTCCAAGCAGCTGGAGCGCCAATTTTCCATCTGTTTGAACCAGAACTGAACCTTCGATTTATTTATTCCAAGACCGAAAATGTTGCATGCGATTTGGCAGCTTTGCTCTATAATTCAGTCTAGGTCAGGCTTAAAACAAACTAAGGTCATCTGCGAGAAGGAATAGTAAAACTTTCGAAGTCATCATGAACTTACATGTTGCCCAATATCGAATAAAAAAGGTGGCTCTCGAGTTTTAAACAATTAAACACCGATTCGTGATAACCTCAAAATCAATTGCCTTAATCCAATAATTGAGATTGCTCGAGAGTTCAACAAAACGTCTTTCAAGGTTAGCTCTTAGTTCAAACGCTTGCAACTTTTATTTTCTTGATAGTACTATTCTCAGTGATCTTCCTATGTTATCCATTCTTCTTTTCCTTCCTTTTCTTCCCCTTCTTCTTTTTTCTTCTCCCTTTTCCTGTTTTCTTCTTGTTTCCCCTCTCCCTCCGACTACTCCTCCTCCTCCTCCTCCTTCTTTTTTTCTTCTCCAGGCTTCTTCAGAAATCTTTTTTCTTTATCGTCACTACTCACTCTTTGTCCTTGTTGAGCATTTCCCCATTTCAAATGTTGTATTTTATTTTGTATCAAGTTCCTTCATTTCTTTCTTTTTCTGACATTTTCTCTTATATCTCATATCGTTTCTTTATTTTTTATGTTTGTTTTTCATCTACAAAGTTTTCTTCCTCGAATCTATGATTTTCAATTTATTTCTTTTATAGCCATACTTATAATTTTTCATTTTTTCTCGTTTCCCGATTTTTTCATCTTCTAATATCCTTTCACATTATTCAGATATTGGTTATGTTACATTTTCCGTTATACGTCATCCTCTCGCAATTATATACATGACTGTGTGCAATCAGTGCGTTTATAGATCGTTTTTGTATTCACCATATTCAAACTCAAAATATTTATTGTTACGTTATTCTGATCAAGGTCATTTATGTTACAGCCCATTGATTGTAAATGGCCTGTTTCAATGCGACTAAATACATGAAATATTTTTTTGTTGTTAATTAGTTGTACAAGCTATGAAACACGGAGTGCTAGGAACAGGACAAATTAGGAATTTCAACATGTCCCTTGCAAAATGATCTCTGCATATTATGAGAAATCTACAACCTCATATAAAGTGTTTAATTCCAAAAGGAGCTAAATCTATTTTTTAACTTCAAAGAAAAAAAGACATTGTTTACCAGATTTTGTACAGAGGTCTATGGAAAAGTGATATTAGAAGGTGCATTTTTTCGTAATCGCTCCCGATAAATTCATACCGTAATCAACTACAACGTTAGTAGAGCTTCTTAACCCGTCCTTTCTTTCTTTATATACAAATTTACTTTGCTTTTTTTTTGTTTAACGCAATTATTCAATTGTTATTTAATGTATTAAGATTATATTTAATTGATCATGATGGGTGCCAACGCACTTAAGACTATTTTCCTGTCTTCCAGTTGGCTCCCTCCGCAATAATAACATGTTCTATATCATTACACTTTAATCAATCACTTATGCTCTTTGTCAATGTTACTGTAAATGTTCACATTTTGTTTTGGTATTTGTTGTTTTTATTGTATATACATGTATATATCTGTTATATGTAATGTACATCTTTGTACTTTTATTATTGTGGAAAATAAATGAACTGAACTGAACTGAACTGAAAATTTAGGTAAACAATTTTGTTGATAGACGGGTACTTAAATGAAAAATGTTCTGATATCAAAAACTCAATTTTCATAAAAAGTGGTTTCAGCTCCTTTTGGAATTAAGCTCTTCACATACAAGTCTTGGCATTTTCTCATAACAATGTCACTCGCCCAGGAAGTATTTATCATACTTTGTCATGATGGCCATGATGAGTTGAAGCTGTTGACGCCAAGTTAAAAAATATGACCGAAGCACATTTATTTCAACCAATTTTAGTCAATGACCTCTTAAAGTACAAGCTTTCATTTCGACCTATGGGTGTTTTCCCCCAACGTTAGTGGCGTAGTGTGACTTTCATCCGTTGAGGGGGCATTCAATGGAACGATTAGGGGCGATCATATAGGAAAATAAATTTAGGGGGGGGGGGGAAGGACCGGTCTTGATTGGAAAACGGAACGCCAATTTAGGGGGATTGTGTGGGAGGTAGTCAATGCATCTTCTTTTCTAGTCCCTTTCCCCCTCCTCCATTTTAATCTTCTTTTTCTTTTCTCAATTTTTTAAAATTTTAATTTCTTTTTTCCAAACAGGAGGGGATGGGGGGGGGGGGGGGGGGGTACCGGTCTTCAGCAGAAATGAAATGTGAATTCACAAGGCTGTACATGAGGGGAAAGGTGCCGGAGGTACGTGATCAATGCATTTTCTTTCCTAGCCCCTTCCCCCATCTCTCTTTTATCACTTTTTATTCGTCGAATGTGGGGAGGAGGGGGGGGGGGGGGGCGCACGTACCCCCTGTAGCTAGGCTACGGCCCCTCATAATCCCTAAAGAGCATTAACATGTTTACATGTCGCATTAACTCGTCTCAAAATCTAGTCCGAACTTGAGACGAGCTTTATCAAAATATTTGTGCTCGTGTAGAGGGCACTGGAAATCACTTAGTAATGCACTTTCTGGAGTGTCTTCGACCTAAAAAAATATGATTAATGGATGTTCCGGTATTTTGACCTATTTCTGACAAAGACGGAAAAAAAAATTCTTCTAGATTTAACCTTGGTTTGTGGCAGAGTATCATGATGTTTCAATGTGACCTGTACAGGATTTCTCTTGTAATACCGTTATATTTAAAATAAATGAAGAAAAGTTGATAACTTTGGATCAAATCACGATATTTCCACATGTGTAAACTTGTCAGCACAACGATACACATAATTGCAATCGCAAGGCTAAAACTCAACTTTATCTTTAAAGTCGCCCCCACTGTTGTACCAGACAGACAGAGGTGCTCAATTTGATGAAAATTAGTTGGGATAATATTTGTCATGCCTTGGAAGTTGGTGGAGACTGGGGGCTGTGGATGGATGAGTTAAAAATCTCTCTCCTTTCCATATATGAATGCAAACCAAATGTCGCACACGTTTCCTTCTTCTTCCGTTTTTTTTTTTGTCGGGTTTTATGTTTCGATTACTTAATGAACAACATATTCTCCCTGTTGACGTCTAGTAAAAATGACGGAAAGAGAGAGGAAAAGAGAGAAAGAGAGGAGTAGGAAGATTGGCGGAATACGAAGAGGAAAACGAAAAAGTAGAAGAGAGGGGGGATATACTCGGGATTTTGCAAGGTTTGGTAGATTTCCTTATGCCACGGTCACAAAGGTTCGTACGAACGATAATTTTGTACGAATCTCCCTGTTTTTTTCATTGTCTTCCCGAATTTCCATTGTCTGAAAATCGTTCGTACGGCGTTCGTAGCAGTTCGTAATGGCATTTGTGACCGAGGACTTACTTAGCCTCATCTATTGACTCACCAAAAGACAACATTGTACGCAGAGTTTAGACATTCCAAATGCCAACTCCAAAACATTACCATGGTTACCAGCATCATTAGCATGAATGCATCCGTACATGAAATTATAGATCATAACATTGGAATGTTTAAAAATAACAGAAGATATGATTTCGAATCGTTAGCTCTAGCTTTAATCGTAATGTGAAACATATGGAAATGTTATATCTACATCTTCGATCCCTCGCCTCTGTATTTCCCGTCTTCCGCCGGGGAGTGTTTCGGTTGAAGGGCGGACCGTTCCGGCTTACTCAAGGTTAACGTTCATGAGTAAATAAGATAAGTGCTGTGTATGTTAGATGAGAGATGAGATAAGGCACCGGTCCTGTTCATATTTGAGATATAATCCAACACTGGGGTAGCGTGAGTCGACCCTATGAAGAGGTACTGGAAAGATGGGGGGGTACAGATCTTACTCGGAAAATTCAATTCAATTCAATTCAAACTTTATTTATTTCAATCCAAACAAATAGGATCATTCTCAATTTGTTTATACATTGGATAACAATTTCAAAGTTATAGAGTAACATAGATAATTGAGTGTAAGAGTAAAGATAACAATACCCAGGAATGACACAAATTAACATATTCTACATGTTTCACCTGAAATATAATACAGAGATGAAAATATATTTCCACCCTTTTCTTTTCAAATAAAAAGGAAACAAAAATACAATATGATATAGTAAGACAATGACATACGCATTTTAAGGATGCTGATTTTGGGGTAGGGTGCGAAAGGAAGTCCAGGTCCCCGTCTTGTAAAAAGTTGCAACTCTCATCTTTTAAGTACGCAGTTGCGATTAATTTCAAGTTGCAATTTATTTGAATCAATAACAACTCCTTATAATACAGGGTAAATTTCTCTCCCCCCCCCCCTCTCTCTCTCTCTCTCTCTCTCTTGCCTTTTCTCTCTTCTTTTTTTCTTCGGCATCGAGAGGGGCACGTGCTCCCGCGCCCAACGAGCAATAGTCCATCTGAATAAGGAGCGGCCCGTTTCGGCTTGCAACGCTAACATTAATGATTGAATAAGAGTAGGCGTTGCTTCGATGTAAATACCATAGACAAACCGGTTTATACTTGAGATCTAATCCACACCTTAAACCTCACTCAAACATGAACGAGTGTTTAGGCTGCAGGACGGAACGTTCGGGCTTGCTCAAGGCTTTACAAAAATAATTGCTGTGTATGTAGATGAGTCATGAAAGGAGGTACTTGCCTGTTCAAACTTCAGACCTAAGTTATTTATTTATTCATACCTGACATTTATACAAGTAGCAGATTTTCACCAATAGTGGTGGTATTCCATGAGGCTCTATTCGGTAACAAAAAAAATGAAATAACAATCATAAATATAATCCCATAAAAGTAACATAACAAAACACAGAAGAAAAATAAGGATATACATTTTTACAAATTCTTTACCGGGTACCCTCATTGTAAATGTGGACTTTTTCAACAAAATTTTGTTGCATATTTTGCAATGTCTAATACAAAGTTTGAACCTCTTTAAACGGATAGTATAATTGAGTAAAAAAGGTACACCGTTCCTCCTTGCTAAAGGTTAGTCAGTTATGAGTTTAAAAAGATAGTTAGAAGATGTGATCAATTTCATAGCGAACGTCGAGACATAATTTAGTTGAAGAGCGGGTCGTCATCGGTTCGAAGACAATATTGCAGAGAGAGAGAGAGAGAGAGAGAGAGAGAGGGGGGGAGAGGGAGAGAGAGAAATAGAGCTAGAGTAGGAAAGAAAAAAATCTAAAAAAAGACAAAGGTCACATTTTCGTGTGTGTGGGCAAACTACCGTCATGATAAAACGAGATCTTGACCGCTAGGGTAGGTTATAGTCATACATTAAAAAAGAGTCTTTGCAAAATAATCTGACCTAATTATTCTGACATATTTCTATCAGCATTGCAGCTGGTAGCCCATTTGTCATACTTCAGGAGCTTGAAACGCACGAAACATGGTTTTCCTAGCCGGAAAGGGGGAGTGAGGGAGGGGGGGGGGGGGTGGCAGGTTATGGTGAGGGAGGGCATGACCTGGGAGAAAGGTTATTATTTCCGTCTTGATAATATGTAAAACGTCTATGCAGCGATTTTCAATGCTGTAGGAGAATGACAAAGAAAGAAAAACAAAAGAAGTGTTGAATAAACGCAAACAAAGAGAAATGTAAAAGGCGTGACACTGGCATGGGTCTCGATTAATTAGATGAGTCAGCACATCACACCGCTCTTATTCATCGAATATTGCATACAATAGACTTTCCCACCATCTATATTGGACATGAATGTCGCTAAGAAGGAGTGGGGGGGGGGGGTGAAATGTTACGCTTACACGTATAGCAAATTTGTGAAATTTCTGTCTGCAAAATTACTGGAATTATTCGTGATTTGTCGGCAAATTCGAAAATCTGACGACCAGTTCCGACACCAAACTCCTTTAAACTAACAGTAGGTTCATCCGACGCCAGGAGAAAGAGGGAAGTGAAAATGTGTGACAAAAGACAAAAACATAGTTATATTTTGCCACATATTGTTTCCATATCCTATTTCCATATCATGGAAACAGAGAGAGTCTCAGTCAAGAGCAATATCGTCTGTTCAGAGCCAGATGGTCTTTAACTCCTTTCACTTGATACATAGTCATTAGTGTCCTTCTGTATCTTATCAGACGCAATTTGTTTCCCAAGCATGTCGAATGTGACATCCAATTTACTGCTTGGATCACATCGTCTTTCGTCGCCCGGTTGATCATGTTGAGGGCGTCCTTGATAAAATCCCCCAGAGTTCAAGATAAAGTTCAGAAACATTGTGAGGAAGAATGAGAACATTGCTTTTCTTGGAGGCGTAATGATCTTACCATATTTTCACCAGGTTCAGCAAATGTGTCCTCGTTTTGTTCTAAGGGAAGACGATGTCACCTTTGTCAC
The DNA here is from genome assembly GCF_000002235.5 of Strongylocentrotus purpuratus. Taxonomy (NCBI): domain Eukaryota; kingdom Metazoa; phylum Echinodermata; class Echinoidea; order Camarodonta; family Strongylocentrotidae; genus Strongylocentrotus; species Strongylocentrotus purpuratus. The sequence continues at coordinate 32,647,036 of NW_022145598.1, forward strand.
ACTTAATGTTTGGTAAGACAAGGCATCTTCAAACCTGGGCCTCTTGAAGTGTCAAGCAATATAATTCGATGAAAAATGCTTTCGTCTACATCTATATCAGAATAATATTTGTATTGTGTGCCATACACAGGGGCGGCCGAGCGACTTCCAAAGTGGGGGGGGGGGGGGAAACCAACATATTAGAGGCACTTTCTGGAAAAAAGGGCACCTACAGGTGGAAATCTCAAAGCGAAAATATACAATTTTTTAGACATTGGTATATACCCCTACATTGTGTTACATTATCAGGGATGATTTCAATATTTGTTTCTCTTCATACATCATACAAGATATCGCTTAAGCATCATACTTTACAGTTGGGTGTGATGTCTGAATATGCATTTACGAGCGAGCGAAGCGAGCGAGAAAAATTTTAAAGATCTGTGAGGTCGCAGTGCGAAAAATTAAATCTTATAAAGAGGAAAAAAAGCCAATCGTGATGGGGTTATAAGCACATTCTCATAACGGAAGACTGAAAAGACCTTTGATAAGTAACGTAATTATATCATCTTTAAAAGCGAGCGAGCGCAGCGAGCGAACTTTGGGAGAAATTGCTCTCAGTCGCTTTAAATAAGGGGCACGTTTAATGATTACATGAAAAGGGGACAATTATCGAAAGGGATAAGACACTTATTAGAAAAGAAAAGGAGCACGTGTCAAAGTACAAAGGATAATTTTAAGAGGTGAAAATGAGGCATTTTTTCACCTGAAAAGAGGCACACACCAGTAATGAAAAAGAGGCGTTTACGAAAATGGGAAATAGGCATTTGTTGACGGAAAATGGGCACCCATCAGATTTTGATACGGGCATTTATAAGAGGTGAAAAGGGGATAGGTCCCTTATTAGAAAGGAAAAGGGGCACGTATCATTATCAAAAGGGGAATTATCAGAGTTGAAAAGAGGCACTGACCAGATATGAAAAGGGGCACTTATGAAAGTGTAAAAGGGGCACTTATAATAAAGGAAAATGTGCATTTGTTGAATGAAAAGGGGGCACCGTTCAGATTTTTAAAAGGGGCAGTTATGAGAAGGGGAAGGAGCTCTTTTTTTTTAATGGGGGCACTTATCATAAGGAAAAGGGGCACTTATTAGAAAATAAGAGGGGCACATGTTAAAATGAAAGGTGTGCTCATCCGAGTTTAAAAAGGGGTAGTTATTAAAAGGAGAAGGGGCACTTCTTACAAAGGAAAGAAGGGGAAGTTGTCAAAGTAAAAGGAGCATCTCTCAGTTTTGAATAGGGCAATTATCAGAGGGAAGTGGGCACTTATTAAAAATGAAAAGGGGTACTTCTCGTACCTGAAAAGAGGCACTTACTAGAGATTAAAAAGGGCACTTATTCAAGATAATTTCAAGATTCATGAGAATGGAAAATGGACACTTATTACAAAGGAAAATGGGAACATGTCGAAGGAAAAGGGGCACGTGTCAAAAAAAAAAGGGCACTCGTCAGAGGTGAAAAGGGGGAAGGGGCACTTTTAGTAAGTAATAGGGGCACTTGTCAAAGTAAAAGGGGCACCCGTCCTAGGTAAAAGGGGCACTTCTTACAAAATAAAAGGGGCACTTTTCCTATGTAAAAAGGGGCACTTTTGGGGTATCTGAAAAAGTGGGGGGGGGCACTGTGCCCCCCCTCCCCCCCCCCCCGGGAGGGCCGCCTCTGGCCATACATCTACATTACCCATCTACATTAACACAATGCTAATTCGATTTTTGCTCTCGACATAAGACGGTCACGGTACTAAGTTTTGTCTTTATATTAAACATTGCACGCTATAGCAATAGAAATCATATTTCTGCATTTGATATAATATGGAAATTAATTGAGAATCGATCTTGTATTTTGTCTTAAAGTTTACACCTTCATTAACAAAGAAATTATGAATAATTTGAACATGAAGATCTTACATAACATACTATTTTAGATATCACATCAGTCATGGTAGTGTTTTTATTATTTACTATGTCCATTTCTTATGTAAAATAAGAGCTGATATCATTAAACTGATGGGGGGGGGGGGGGAGGGGGTTCCAACAGTTTTTTTGCCGTAACATATTTGATCATGTCTATATAAGGTGGAAGCTAAACCTTCTGCTCTCACCGTTCTGACGAATTTCCATGGGACCTTCATTAACCTTCAGATATAATTGGTTTTGAAACTGATCGAAACATGGTATACTCAATACCATGACAACCTGTCCTAGAACAACGATTATAGATAGAATTTGATGGATAGTTTTCTCATATTGGAATCGAAATCAGTATTTGATATGATACATAAGGAATCGGATGTCTCGTTAAAGATTGGCTTTCGAACATGATCAGACAGAGTCTCGAATTCTCGATCGGAACTTGTGATGAGTCTGTCATCGAGCTTCTTCACTTCAAACTGAATGCAGGGGTTAGGTTAGATACAAGATTCCCCTAGCGAAATTGTCACGATTAGATGGACATTTCATTTCCTTTCATAATGTGCATGTTGTATCATTTTAGGGATTTATAGTCAATATACTCCCAACTTTATTTGTTACTCTTTATGTATGGATGCTTGAGTGGGTGTGTCTGTGTGTGTTAGTATGTTTGTATTTATTTTATTAATTCATTTATTCATTTATTTATGTCGTTGTTTATTTATTCATTTTATGTATGTATTCATTTATTGATTCTTCGATTTATTTGTTTATGTATTTACATATCTATATTAATTTATCTATTTATCTATTCATCTATCCTTCTTTCCATCTATATATCCAAATATCTAGTATCTACAGTATTTCGCACATTTACCTTTAAAAGCCTGTTCACTTACAACGTGATGATAAGTCAAACGAAATAGTACATGACTCGTTGTAAAACTGTAAACAACATCTCACGACAAATAACCTTTCCTTGAAATGTTTTTAATGTTAATATTTTACACACTATTTTCATATTTACTCTCACTATACCGCGCGTTCGTTTCCAATGCAACTTATAAAGAGGAAAAAAAAAAACAATTACTCGTCATGTCATTTTACCTGTATCATTTTTGAACGGTTGCTGGCTAGTTTTTACTGTGCGTGTATATCAACGGAAAACAATATTTTTAAAAGCCTTCTACCTCTCTTACCTTGCGTTCTTGTTGATCCTGGGGGGGGGGGGGGGGTGTTTTACAAAGACTCAGATCGACTGAAGTTCGATATGAACTATGGCAGGCCATTCATGCCACTGATTGCTCTCACCATTGGTCTATCAAGGGATGTCACAAATCTACTGAGCTCACAGTTCTGTAAACTTTATTATTTAAGGGAAAAACTTTATCTAAACATCATAATTTTAAAGTTTTTGTTCGTCTAATTTTCCATCTGGTTCCAGACTTTTTAAGGACATAAATCGCCTGCCATTATAGTTCAAATCCAACTTCAGTTGATCTTGAGTCATCCCCGTGAAACATCCCCAGGTCCTTTATTTCCGAACCTATTCTTTCTTCTGACATTATATTTTCCTGGTCAATGACATCGTGTGACCCACTGTCTCCCAGGAATCATGTTGATCTCACTGTTTGTTGATAAGCTGTAAAAGCTATTATAATGGCTCGAGAACGGATGCAATGAGACATCTGAACATTTACCGTTAAGGATGAGAAAAGAATGATCCAATCATTGATTCATAGGGATACAAGCTGGTTTTCACTGAGGAGGGCGTTGTTTCTGGTTAACTTAATTCCTTTTATTTGGTTCTCGAGCGAACTGGGTGCATTGTGTATCCATGCAAATTATTCTAATTGTTTCGTCTTGTACAATCATGATAAGATATGAAAATAATAAAAGAAACCAAACAGCTATTTCGCTCCCCACTATGGCTAAGTAACAGTTGCCCGAATATTGAATAATTTCAAATTTCAATGGTATAGGGGCGCACCTCGCCTCGTAATCCTGAGCAAAGAGCAGTGACTGTACACATGGAATTTAAATGGCCTTTGAATGCAAATATGTAGGGTTTGTTTTCGAATTCATCGTTCAGGTTGCTTACGATAGTGTCAAGTGTTTCGTTATTTCCTTCTTTGCCTCTAAAACAATAATTCATCACACCATCTCAAGACAGTCTGTAACTGTCCTGCATCTCTGTCCTTCTTCCAAACCGTTCCCACAGTGCCATCAAGTGCATGGGGCACGTGCCGGCCCTTGATCTTATAAATGTAAAAAATAACAAACAAATTATCGAGACAAGAGAGAAAGGGGGAAAAAGTAAATAGAAAAGAATTAAAAGACGCCTGGATCTCTACTCAAAACCCCTAAATAATCAGAAATCTTGCAAGTTGGCAATTCATTCCTCGACTAAGACCGACCCCCTCCACTTCCCCCTCCCCGAACGCTCCTATGCTCCCTCACTGGGGGATTACGCTACGTCATTGTCTTACTATTGTCATCCTTTTGGGATTACTCTTTCTTTTTATGTTTTCTTCTCTTTTTGTCATGTTTTCTTGGAATATATCATTATTTGCCTAATGCTCATGGGGAAAGTCTTCCAATCCATTCTTACACAATGTCTGGTCGCACTAACTTTGAGCGATTAAACAGTTTTACTATTCCCACGACACTTATCATTCAATCATTAAGCTGTCGTCACAAACGATTTCTACTCCTCTTTCCCCTCGTCTGGCCGACGTACAGCTAAATTAATGGGTAATTTAATTTTGAATAAAGTATACGTTTATTTTCGGATCTGTGTATACTCGCCATGACCTTTCCAGGTTTAATTCTGAATTGATCCCTAGGACTTTGGCTTTATATAGCCTACATGTCTAGCATGTACTGTAGGGAAAAGAAGTTTTTCACAAGGTTAATTTGGCTTCCCAGTGCCGGGCAGTGTATTATACTGAGCCTCTCTTCAGTCAGATTTTCAAGTAGTACATGATACACATTCACATATTTACCCAGGGAAGCCTCATCAGCTGTTTCTGAGATGCCTGCACTCCAGTAATTGTCAGGTTTGCTCATTTACACCTGGGTGGAGAGTGGCAAATGCGGATCAATGTCTTGCCAAATGACGTTAGTGCCGGGCTGGGATTCGAACCTCCAACCCATAGATTAGTGAATGATCCACTATACCACGACACATCCACATAGATCCTAAATATAAAATCACTGACTTGTAACATTTCTGTTTTTGAAAGTCCATGATCATCAAATTGCTCTCGAAAATCTAGTTTTAGTTGAACTAATTTTAGTGTCATTGACGCGTGTATCTCAGTGAATTAATACCATCAAAGTGCATTACTATTGGAACTCCAATTTTTTTTGTTATTATCCTCATTCTCATCAGTTTACATCAGCTCCATATTCATATTAAATTTCGATGTGCATCTCGTCTTTTTCCAGATCCAGGCACCAATTTTGATTATACACAAGGTGGGCTCATTACAGAAGCCAACAACGAAACGATAATAAGTGAGTTCCTTGCAAAGCAGTCTATGTGAATTGATGTATTAAGTGCACCACACATCTTTCTTCAATGTTGTGCATTTTCGTGTATTATAAATGTGCCCCACTTCGAACCCTACCTCCCCATTCTTGTCGCCATCAAGCCCCTGTCACCTCTTTCTCTCCTTTACCCCTCTCTCTCTCCCCCCCCCTCTCTCTCACTCTCTCTCTCTCTCCCTCTCCCCCTCTCTCTCTCTCTCTCCCCCTCTCTCTCTCTCTCTCTCTCTCTCCCTCTCCCCCCTCTCTCTCTCTCTCTCTCTCTTTCTCTCTCTCTCTCTCAATTTCTTCGCAAATAAGTGAAGGGGAGATAAGTTTGAAACTTCACAAGAGTTAGTCATCTATTTCGGGGAAGTTCTGTGATGCTATGGTGCACATGTGCTTCATTCACAAACAACACAGTACAAAAACATTTAGATACGTAGTGAGGAAATGGGGATCTCTGTGGCTTGTCGAATTTTAAAGATGAAGTTGAGTTCTGGTCATGCGATTGCATTGTGAAAGAAACGGTGTGGAACCGACCAGAAAAGGTTGATCATCTATCATATAAGAATTTGTGTGTATTGCAAGGTTCTGGAATCATCAAAATGATAAGAAATTTGGCCAAGTCTTGGTAAAGTTACAAACACTTGCACAGAAAGATGTATATGGGACTACACGAACACGTGGCGTAAAAAGCCGGCCCCCGATGTTTACGATGCATATTTAGAATATGAAGGCATTTGAAGAACCATGCTTTTCAGGGAACATGTCTTTACTGATGTTCTTCCACGCTTGCATAATAAGAATGAGTAATGCTCACAAATTATTTTTCACCTCTTCCCAGAACTCAACCTTCTCTTTAAGCTTTGCCGTCGATACCCGTCTCTCAAACCAATTTGTTGAGTAAAATGCGTGCACTTTAATTTTGTGTTTATTCTTTTGCCAGGGCATGGATCTGAACAAAAAGTGTTTCGAAGGAGCGAGGGCGGAACGACTTCTAAAACCATACTCAGAATTAGGTGAGAAATGATTTACAAAAAAGACAATCCTGTGCACTTAAAGAAATTTGATGAAATATCTTTAGAAGGTGGAGAAAATTATCTCGCGCATTTCAATTTAAAAAAGTAGCATATACAGCAGCAATTGATGATTTTGTTTTACAAGATAAAATGATATAACCGCTGCACAGGTATGAATAATAAGTTAACCTTCGTTAATCACGTTTTACATTTGTGTGTGTACGAAAGCTGCTTGATAGAGCACCATTTGTATCTAGACAAGAAAAAACAACACTCGTGGTATTTTTGTTTTCATCCCTAGAAAAAAGGTGTCAGCTGTAGTAGAACTCCGAGATGCCATCCAGGTTTTTCATCGGAATGTAAATTCTAAGAACTTCAAGTACATCAATGCATCAAACCGTCATCAAACGACCTACGATACGATGTCAGAGACGATTAAGTGGCAGCCACGACGATGTGCACTCGTCGGCAACTCTGGAATACTATCCCAGAGTAAATGCGGATCGAGCATCGACGCGCATGACTTCGTGTTGCGCATGAACCTCGCACCGAGCGGCGGAATCTACGCAGACGACGTGGGATCGAAGGTATCGATCACGACGATGAATTGGGAGCAATTGTTGCTCGCAGTGAGTTGCGCGCGCAATCGAACGGATGACATCATGAAGGATTGTACCGAGTTGGATGAGCGGATGAATCAGGCAGGCGATGGGGTAATATGGTACACAAAAGGAGGATACATCGACAGACTTGGCATTGTGGCAGGAGAGTTCTTTCGGAATCACCATGGAAACCGGCGCCATTTTGGTCCTCAGTGGGCATACAGTCCGATAGTGATGCAGGGAATTTGCAAAAAGTAAGTTTTTTGCTCTGATCGAACCACTAATCGTTACTTTGAAGACTCTTCTTTAGTTCAAACAGATAAAAAGGAGGTATGAAAATGAGTTGGCGAAAAAGTGAAATGTAGAAAAGATATAACCGAAGGAGAGAGAATGTTAATGCAACGTACTTAAAAACTATTTAAAAAACTATTTAAAAAACTATTTAAAATACTATTTAAAAACATGGCAGCCCTTCCGAAGGGCATCTTCTATATTTCATGAATACTGATTATGTCGAATTATTATTTCTTCATGGAAAAAAATTAACCGAAGCAATGATGTTAGTGACCAATAATTATCTCAAGACTATTATCTTAAGACTATTATCTTAAAACGAATCCTCTTGAAGCACGTTGCTTAGTATTTCAATATAAGAACTTTAATCGCATTTGGCATTGCCTTAAAAAGTTGACTTCTCTGTTTTTTTCTTCGTTCTTTTTTGACAGATTATGGAAAAACAAGAATCCATCCACAGGCCTCATAGCTTTCTCCGTGGCTTCGCTTTTCTGCGACGAAATTTCCCTCTTCGGTTTTTACCCCTTCGAAAAGGATCCACTAAATCGGACAATTAGTTATCATTATTACGAACCTCGTAGTTCGAATGTTTTCTTTTATAATAAACATCGGATGCCTATCGAGTTCCGGCTTTTTGAAGCATTTGGCAAGCGCGGAGCACCGGGAAACCGACTCATCATCCGACCATGTGTGTAATGATGAAGACATGATTATCAAGGATCCCTTTATTAATGTGCAATATCCATCCGAAATCCAATGCTTTATTCACAAAACTTATGAACAGAGGCGGGCAGGAATTTAAATTTGGTTGGGTCTTTTCGAATGTGCCCTAATATATATTAAACATACTTATTAACTGGCCCGCAGACCAAAAATCAACTGGATCTCGAGTCAAGTTATAGACCGGCCAATATTATAGGCAAACCCTTGAGATTCGAGGTCTCCTTGCTCATGCAACCCCAGCAAACTCTCCAAAATCCAGTCCGCTCCTGCTTATTACAGCATAAAGTAAAATTGTTATATAAAGTATTCAAATAAGTGTATGCAGAAGTGGCGGGAGGGTGGGGCTGGCGAGATAGGGGCGTATATTCTTATTGTTTCACATTATTCTTGTCCTTTCCAATAATACATTTTATTGGTCACAGACTTCACAAAGACGTGGCAGGATAGGTATATCGGTAAATCTTGACATCCATTCATCAAGGTACATACGTCAGCAGGACTAGTTCAAACAAATTAGGTCTTCTGTTATTATTATTATCATTATTATTTATTCGACAAAAACAAAGAAAATCATTGAATACCAAACAAGAGTACATTTGGAAAAGAGTCAGAATGGGAAAACACATCGAGAAGAGAAAACGATTAACTAAATAACTATAACCCGAAGGTCTTCTTTTCCAATCTATGTGACTTTACAGAAATGGTAACAATAAAATGATGAGGTAACACAATGAATCCCTGTGTTGAGAACCATAAGGACATTAAAACTGTTATGTGTTATCACTTAGCGCCATTCTGGCTCTCAGCAGAAGAGGTCTCGTGTTAAAAGGATATGCCTTACCGAAGTTCACTTGAGGTCAGCTCGAATCCATCAGTGAAGTCAACCATGGACCTCAAAGGTCTAGTCCATATTAACCTTTCTCTTTAATTTGGTGATGGATAGAAACAATGGCAAAGTGTTATACAAAGTTTTGTTTTTTACAACATGATTGAGAGGGGGGCGGGCAGGGAGAGGAAAAGAGAGTGAGTGAGTAAGAGAGAGAGAGAGAGAGAGAGAGAGAGAGGGGGAGAGAGATACGGAAGGGGGAGCCAGTGAGCTTGCGAGAAAGAAAAGGGGGAATACAAAGAGAGAAAGGGTAAGAGATAGAGAATGAGATGGAGGAAGAGATGGTGGGGGAGGGAGTGATGGAGGGAGAGAGAGAGAGAGAGGGGCGGGGGAGGGATGATCGGCTCGAGATGCTGCTGAAATTTTCACTCTCTCTGGTGACTGTAACAATTTTAATGTAATATTAACATGATTAAGCGCTATATACAAATGAATGTTATTATGTAGGCTACATCATACAATATGATTTATTAATGCAAAACACATTATTTGACATGGTGATACATTTGCCATACCGTTTCAACAAAATATAATTTTTTTCATTTTCTAAATCTTTTGATATAGGCTATATCTATATTTTTCATTAAAGTCGACTATTTAGATCAATATCTAAAAAGACATTTCATACAAGCCTGAAAAAACAAATTTATCACATATGAAATAATTCCAGTAAATATCATTTTAAGAATAAGATTCTGCTTTGTGTTTCATATTTTAACTACACTAGTCTGTTAAAATTTTACATGTGAAAAATACTATAGAGACCTGCCTAACTTATTTACATGTTTCTACATATTCAATTTGTTTACATACCATGCGTTTCCTTCGTTATCTCGCTGCCTTAAACACTGATTCGAATTGTTATTTTACCTTTGATAAATTGTTTAATTGTATTATCTATTTGCCCTGCAGCTTGTTTTAAAGTCCAAAGTATTGTCAGAAACTGAAATTACAGTATGGAAAATGAGAGAGAATATGGACGTACTCTTATATTGCAATACATTGCCTTTGTAATCATCCTTTACAATTTGAAACCTGTATGTTATTAGTCACTTTGTACGTGCATGTAGTATATTGTCGGTATAAATATGATAAACGGATGCAATAAGTTGAAAATACTAAGAAGTGTCGAATGAGGGGAATGTGTGTGTGTGTGTGTGGGTGTGTGTCGTGGGGGGGGGGGTGTTGGAAACCCAATTTTGTTTTAATCTGTTAATTTGGGACTTTTAGAACCTTAGCGGCATATTTAGTACAGCGGATTAGCTCCCCATATAACGAGAATTGTGCACTTTTTGATAAAAGCATGAAACTTCTAGCATAGTTAGTTTAGACCATAAGATTCATTTTCAGATGTGGAGGGAAGTCAGATTTGACCTCTGATGACCCTGAGAGGTCAAATTCAAAATGGCCGCCAGTCCGCATGGTCTAATGTACAAACACGCTTAACTTTTGAACCAAATAGTCCAGAAAAACATTTAAGGTGTCGTTTCCAACTAAATTGAGGACGCCAATGCATTTGGTAATACTTTTGAGATCGCCAGATTTCGGGGTTTGGCATTTAGGTCAAGGTTAAGGTCAAAATTGACTAAAAATAGCAAGTTTTCAATGTTTACAACGAAACAAATCCCATTTATTTGTCATTTGTTCGCTCCTATGTTCTCAAATTTCTTTAAGAGTGGTTCCCCTGCAGACCATGAGATTCATTTTCAGATGTAGAGCGAAATCAGATTTGACCTCTGATGACCCTGAGAGGTCAAATAAAAAATGGCTGCCAGTCTAATGTACAAACATGCTTAACTCTTGAACTAAATAGTCCAGAAAAACGTTTAAGGTGTCATTTCCAACTAAGTTGGGGATGCCAATTTATTTGGTAATACTTTTGGGTACGCCAGAACTCTGGGCTTTGCATGAAGTCAAGGTCAAGGTCAAAATTGACCAAAAAAATAGCAAGTTTTGAATGTTTACAAAAAGTTTTCCCATTTATTTGTCCCCCTATGTTCTCACATTTCTTTAGGAGTGGTTCCCCTGCATAGTCTCCATCGTAATCCCTGTCAGTTAGTTTATTTCACTAATTATAGCACCAAACCAGTAGTTGTCTTGTAACTGACCATATGCATATAGCATGGTCAGTGGGCAGCTAGGCAGTATACGGTACAAACCTCAATTCAAGTCAGGGAAACTGCTCCTTTCCGTTACTGCTCAATAATACTGGTAAGATGTTCTTTAAGTTACTTTGTGTTTTATTTGGTTTAAGTAATTTAAATAATCGCTACAGAGTTTGAGGAACATGCCATAAAGCAAACTAACGTTTCCGCTAACACTATTCAAACATCACCTTGACCAGCAACCTGGAGTACAGGCAGCATTCTTGAGGGATGGGAACTTCTGACAGTACTGAAAGAGATGGGGAATCCATCTCTAGAACAAAGTCAATACATACTAGTCATTGGCACAAGCGACATATCATGGACATCCAATTGGCTGAAACGGGGAGAAGGATTGAGACCCTATAGGTGAGCAGTACACAAAGTTTGTGACAGAAAGGCTAGAGCAGTGTACGACACCTAGCTGTCACACAAACACTTCATACGAACAAGTTGCCATTTTTCAGTCGGCAGCCGGCGAAGGTTATATATATGTTAAAACAGAAGGCACAGCTTGCAGCACTTAAGAGTGACTGTGGTCTCTTTTTGAGGATTGACATCTCGTGTCAGACAAGGGATGGAGATATGGACAATTTCTTCTCTCATGAAAACCAGGCAGTCCCGCCAGCTTTGTTAACTGGAGGTAAATGCGGTTTGGAGTTAAAGCAGATCTACTTCGCTGCCTGGAATCAAATCTGCTCGAAAACAATAGTGCACCTGTGGGCCAAGCAATAATTATTGATGGTGAAGCTGTGGTTCAAATGCTCAACCCTGGAACATCAAGAACATTTCAAGAGTATGGAGGAAAAGTGTTTGCCCCATACATCTTTGCTCAACTCGAGAAAAGCATCCGCATCGACCTTGGCTACGGTGTATACTTACCTGCTAGCCTGAAAGCCTCAATAGGGCAGGAAAAGGGAAAGGGCACCAGGAAAAGGGTGGCTCCTTCTATTTTGCTGCCAGAAAGCTGGAAGGACTTCCTTCGATTCAATGAGAACAAAACCGAATTGTTTGATTTCATGTCATGCGAAGCCGTTTACCTTCCTCTACCACAGGGCAAGGAACTGTATAATATGCAACAGATGGAAGTGAGTACTCTGCTCTCCTGCTGAGTCACACTTGGCAGGCCTTGTCCCATGGGTGTAAAAGGGTATCCATACGTATTGTTGGTACTGATGCGGTTGAACTGGCCGTGGCTTCATTCAGCAAGACAGCTCGTGTTGCTGGGGATCGCTTTTGGTTTCAGATCAAGCTTTCGGTACAAGGCTTTTCATAAAATCATGATAGTTGCCACCATGAGTCTGACACAATGTATGACTCTTCCAATCTTTCATGCGTTCACCGGGTGTCACACTGTTTCTACATTCACAGGAAAAACTTAGAAGTCTTTCCCAGAGGTGAATGATTCCTTCGATGAACTCCTGTGCATGCCTAGGGAGGTCAGTGAAGGATCAATGTTACTGCCAGAGCGATTTGTGGTGCTAATATGACCGAACCAGTGAGAGCATGATAGTGAATGATGCCAGGAAACAGCTCTTCGCACAGAAGTCTAGAAACCTGGAGAACTTTCCTCCATCCCAGGCAGCACTCAAGCAGCACCTCAAGCGCACTTGCTACCAGGCCAACTGTTGAAACCAGATATTGGCCAAGAATCCAGAGATGCAGAGCCATCTGACTTGGGCTGGACAAACGAAACAACTGGGTGGCAGCCTCTTTGGACCACTCTCCCGGAAGCATAACAATTGTGGCATGAATAATCCACTGTCGCTGCAAGAAAGGATGCACTGAACTGTGATCTTGTTCTGGAGACTGTTAGATTTTGATCGTTACCATCATTAGGATATGCATAAGTTGTGGACAGTGCTAAATTCATGTAGATATCTATAGCTGTGGTTATGAACAGGTTTTAGGTCGTATTTGGAATAGCTTTTTTTTTTGTCTTCTGGGCCCAATTTCATAAAGCTGCTAACCGGTAAGCAAATTTTCGTGCTATAACTGTAGCAGACAAATTTGTATCTTGTACGTTCACAATGGGTTGCATTGTTACAAAATTCATTTTCGTCCAGTAAGCAGCGTAAGGTTAATGCATTTTCGTGTGCTTACGGTTAGCAGTGCTTTGAAGTAGAAGCTAATACGTAAGCACAGAACCAGCCGATAAGCAGCTCTATGAAATTTGGCCCTGGATAGTCAAAGTGGTGGTACACGGGTCTTTTTATTAATTTTTAAAATAATGAAACCTTAAGTGTCAAAATAGAGGCAAAGTTTTTTTTTAAAAAGAAAACAGCACTTTTTTTTAGCCTAAAATGACCTTTAACTTGACCTTATTGCAAATCCCTGAGTTCTGGCGATCTCAATGTATTACGTAATGAATTGGCATCCCCAAGTTACTTGGAAATGACACCTCAAACGTTTTTCTACACTTTTTGGTTTGTACATTAGACCATGCGGACTGGCGGCTATTTTGGATTTGACCTCTTAGTGTCATCAGAGGTCACATCAAACTGTTAAATAAACTAACTGAAAAGGATTAAGGTGGAGAACTCTGCAGGGGAACCATTCCTTAATAAATTTGAGAACATAGCTAGGGAGAACAAATGACAAATAATGGGGATTTAACCTTCTGTAACCATTCAAAACTTGCTATTTTTAGTCAATTTTGACCTCGACCTTGACATAAATGCCACACCCTGAGTTCTGGCGATCTCAAATGTACTACCACATGAACTGGCATCCCCAATTTAGTTGGAAATGACACCTTAAATGTTTTTTTCTGGATTATTTGGTTCAAAAGTTACTGCGTTTATACATTAGCCCTTGCGGACTGGCGGCCATTTTGGATTTGACCTCTCAGGGTCATTAGAGGTCAAATCAAACTGAAATAGACTACCTGAAAAGGATTAAGGTGGAGGACTATGCAGGGGAACCATTCCTAAAGAAATTTGAGAACAAATGACAAATAAATGAGATTTAACCATTTGTAACCATTCAAAACTTGTTATTTTTAGTCAATTTTGACCTTGACCTTGACCTAAATGCAAAACCCTGAGTTCAGGCGATCTCAAAAGTATTACCAAATGAATTGGCATCCCCAACTTAGTTGGAAATGACACCTTAAACGTTTCTCTGGACTATTTGGTTCAAAAGTTAAGCATGTTTGTACATTAGACCATGCGGCCTGGCGGCCATTTTGGATTTGACCTCTCAGGGTCATCAGAGGTCAAATCTGACTTCCCTCCACATCTGAAAATAAATCTTATGGTGAAAGCAAACTATGCTAGAAGTTTCATGCTTTTATCAAAAAGTGCACAATTTTCTTGCTAAGCCGCTGCACTAATTGCAAAAAGATGCTATTTTTGTGTTCATAGGAAAATTTATTCCAACCCCTCTACATGGTCTAAGTACGCCCCTACAAATGTTGTTAAAAGTCTAGTTAAAAGACAGTATGATAGTACTAAGCATGAACAGGATAACGGTCATCAAAGACGCTGAAGTCAGCTTCGAGGTCGACGAGTCTGTCGTCGAATAGATGGCGGTGGTCGAGGGTGAGTGGACTAACATGTCGACGTAGCGGTCACGTGACCCGTTGTTTGGTGCTGGTTCGATGTCGAGAATCTCACACATGAGATTGTATAAATCAACCTGCAATGGGGGAGAAACAAAATGCATGATGACCTTGCGAAATGGTACATGATTATACAATACATATAATAAAAATATAAAGCAAAGCTTGGCTTCATCAAGTGCCCTTCTTTTGGGTAAACCTTTGTTTCGTGTGTGTTTCAAAATTAGGACAAGGGGTCGCCAAAGAAGTTAAGATGGGGCTTTAACTCCCATTAACATTTGCCGTCGGCAAGTTATTTTCTTAACTAAAAATCGATGATTTTTTAAAGTTTTGGTAAGGGCCTACTTGTCGGAAAGAGTTAAACTGGCACGCCCTTCGATTAATAAATTGTATTTTACAATGTGTGAACAAAACAAATGTCCATATAATAGTGAATTTGGATGAATGAAAGAATTTAATTAAATTGACAATGCTCCTGGTCAAGGAATACTATCTCGTAGTTGTTGGTCAGCTGAGTATAAGATATTTTGTCGATTTATGTAAAGACTTGTGAATTAATAATACTTATAACAATAGCTCGTTCTTATATAGCGCTTTTCAGGACCGCATGCCCTCTCAAAGCGCTTTACAGAATTGTGAATATCATCACAAAATCAAATGATTCCAGGTTCCCTTTGATAACAGGTGACGATGAGTCAACTCGGAAGTGCAAAGGAGGACATGATCGCGTTGAATTGGTTATTCAACATTTTTAAACAGGCTTAAATGAAAGATATCATTGACAGCCCTACGCTTAGCTTTATAATGTCCAACCAGGTTTAAATCAAGTAATTATAGGCTTTAGGGATTTCTGTTAACATCACCTGCTTACAATTTGTACCTTCCGGAGACAAGGACAAAACAAAACAATATTCGTAGAAATAAGGAGAGTTTTGTTCCAATTACAATTAAAGGAGGAGCTATCTACCGAATGAGGGCAACGAGAGCAAAAGAGAGAAAAGAGGGAGGGGGAGAGAGAGAGGGGGGGCGGGGAGAAGGAGAGAAAGGTGGAGGAGAGAAGGAGAGAGAGAGAGAGAGAGAGAGAGAGAGAGAGAGAGAGAGAGTGTGGGCATGTGCTTCTAATGATAGACATGTATATAGAGAGATTTGGACAAATTTAAGAACTTTCGACAGGAGGGGTACGGTGTAACATGTTATTGTATCATGTAAAAGTTTACCGTCGACAAAAGGTTGGGCCTGCCCTTTGTTTTATATAGGTCATGACTCCTATATTATGTTCATCCTGTAGTCCAGAATGATGGTCGATCCTACCTCTCACCCACTTTTACAGTGATGTTAACAGTATGTACAAAAATAATATGTATTGTATTAAGGCGTAGCCGAAATAGATTCAGGGGACATGCCTCCACAACTTTCTTACACCCCAACGTACCCCATATAAATTTGAAGAGTGAAAAAGGAAGAAGATAATAATAATAATAATAATTATAGGCTTTCTGTTCCGAGGCGCATTACCCCCGGCTTTAGCCTAGCTGCTATTACAGCGCTCCAGCATTTCAAGGAATTAATTCCTACCAGGTACCTGTTTACCTCACCTGGGTCGAGTGTGGCAAGTGTAGATTAATGCCTTGCCAAAGGACATTAGTGACGTATCGGGGATCGAACCACGACCTTTGAATTTCAAGTCAAGTGCTTAAACCACTCGACCACGACACTAACTTCTACGATAATTGATAATTGATGTTTAATATTTGTCAAGGCTACGTATACGCACCAATTTTAAGCCCAGAATCACGTTTTTTTAAAACAAGTTTATCACTTCAGTGCCGAATTTCAGTATAATTATATGCAACTTTCGATACAATTATCTTGTCTGCTTTTCTCTCATCCACCAACTCGAGTGCATATTCTACTCACAGATTCAAGTGCAGGGGCACGATAATTTTTCTTAAAGTAGGGTCCCTGGGCGTAGAAGGATGACTTCATGTCCTTCCATTTATTGTCATACCCATGGTCAGAGGCGACGTCAGCCAGTGGATGCAGTCCTCTCTGATAAAAGAAATAAATGGTGAAGAATAATATTTTTAAATTTTACGTGTTGTTTAAAAAAAAAAAAAAAAAAAAGGGGGGGAAACAAAACTATCAGATTTAATGATGATTCAAATGCTTTGCAAAGCAAAACTTAATTTCAATTCTTTGTTAAGCCAAGTATGATGCTTTTGTGATTATGTAATTTTGATTTGTATCATTGTATATTTGAATGTAAAACATGTATACTTAATAAATCCTCTGATGAGGCAAAGAAAACAAATTAATTCAATATTTTATCTATATCAAAACGAGAGAATCAAGAATGGAATGTCCAGTTTGGGTTTGCACTCAAAAGAGCATCTGCATAATTTTCCCAGATGGTGACGTAATTTACCCTAGAATATAGACTTTTGAGTTTTTTAAATGGGTAGAAAATTCTGACACACTCAAGTGTTTATTTTATACGTGACACTCCATTATCCTACATACTCCTATAACAGCGTAATGTACACCCCCCTCCTTTCCCGGCTGATATCGACTCAAGCATATTGCTTTATAATTATGATAGTACGGTGTTGGCCTCTGAATTTATCTTGATTCTTTGATTTATCTCCATACTTTCAAGTTCTCAATTATATGTATTTCAGTTGTCACATATTTTATGAAAATCATTTATATTATACACTACTACATGTATGTTGTTTGAATATTTTGTATTTGATTTTCCAATAAATGCAGAAACATCTGCAAATAAAATGAGAAGAAACTGTGAGCGACCCATCGATGAAAGAAAAGTCGACTTTGCATTGCTCAAACTAAGAGCAACATAGGAAATAAATACTACCATCTCCGACTGGTGCGGTCAACTATATGTTGGTTGTTTATCATGTATTAGGATTTATAAGGCAAATCAGGACCACAACATTAGTAATAAAGACAATACTGAGTTATTAGGTTGATTAATAAGTGGCTGATCGGGACTTAGGGTAGAATAAGGGCATATGGTCGGTACCAGGGCATGTACTACCGGTAGAAATTACCCCCCCCCCCCCCGCTCTCCCAGTTTATCTTGAAGCTGCCGAAATGATTGACAGTTTTCAAAGTTTAAAACTTTCAAATCTAACAAATTTTGCAACCCTCACATAAGAAAATTTGAGGACCCGCTACTACTGTTATATATATTTTTAAACAAGCACCATTTAAATAACGAAGTTGAAATGTCTTCAAACAGCTTCAGCTTGACATACATAATTATAGCTGTTTTTCAGCATGTTCGTACATGATACATTAAAGTACATATGAATAAACAGATACAATACAAAATTAAACAATAACAATACATAAATATTAAAATAAGTAAATGTAAAAAAAAACAAAAAACATACATATCTTAAAAAGAGAAATATAATGCAAGTTAATCAGAACAAATCGTGACTGTACATAATTAACTGACCCTGGAGTGCATATGCCAGCCTGGATCAACGAATCCTACGATAGGTAATATACGGAGATTATCTCGGTAGTGAAGTCTTTCTGGCATCTCCTCTCGCTTGTACACGTGCAATGCTGGATGAGCGTTCTTGAGTGCGTTGTAAACCTGGGGAGGAAAGAAAATGATATCTTTACAGTCGATATGGAAGATAGTCTGCTCCTTTCTCAGTTAACTGTGAATTGCCTTTTCTTCTTCTTCTTCTCTCTCTACTTTTTCTAGCTTCCACTTCATCGTAATCTATTTATACCTATTATATTGTATTGTTTTACTTTGCTTCATGTTCTCCAAAGTTAACATTTTTTCTTCATCAACTTCTTCTTCTACTTCTTCTTCTTCTTCTTCTTCTTCTTCTTCTTCTTCTTCTTCTTCTTCTTCTTCTTCTTCGTCTCATTCTTATTCTACCTCTTCTTCTTCTTCTTCTTCTTCTTCTTCTTCTTCTACCTCTTCTTTCTCTTCGTCGTATTCGTCTTTTCCCTTTACTTCTTCTTATATGTTTCTCCTTCTCTTCTTTCTCTCCCCCTCCTCTTCTAAATCGTTACTTTCTTCCAATTCCAAATTCCCTTTTTTCATCTGCATAACAAATTATAACGCAATAAGTCAGTCACACCCTCTGACGATTTTCAATCCGATTACAAACAGACCGATAAGTGACCATTCGGTGTGATGTAAATTTGAGATCGGTCTGTTTTTGGTCGGATGGTGCTATCTTATGTGTGTCGGTGGTATCAAGAACATACTTTGTCATCTGTTGTATTCTTTGGAACCAACTGGAACATGGGGCCGTAGTCGGCGATCAGAAAATCAACGTCGGCTTCGATGTCCACGTAATCACTGAGGATGATGTAGTCCTCAGTCTCAACGTTTACGTGGCCGTGGTCGCTGGCGATGATGACATTGGTGTTCTGATCGAGACCTGTCTCAGCTAGGCGATCAAACAGGTAGCCGATATTAGCATCAACCTAAGTGCAGGTAAGTGGAAAGGGAGAAAGTTGTCACAAAATGCCTACATCTTCGCAACCGGGTTCAAGCGTTATCTCCCTAACAACATCATCTACCTCTAGTACGAAAGTAAACAGTTTTTTGTTTAACTGTTGTGTATAATTACTACTTAAAATAAGGGAAACACTTATTTTTTAAAATCATTTCTTCCAAAGTCTGTTGCCACTGCTATTCGACAGCTTTGAGATGACTGGTTGTATAACCCCTGGTCGAAAGAGGGAGAGAGAGAGAGAGAGAGAGAGAGCGCGTCTGTTGTTTTCAACTTATTCCCTCTTATCATTTTATAAGCATGGCTAATGTTGTTTTGACACCTACAATAGATGAGTCATTATAACTATTGAGTATAAATATTCAAACATAGGTAAACCATGGGTTGATAAAGTTATATATCTTCACTTCATTACCTCATACAGTTTAGCTGTTCCATTTACAGAGCCGATACCATAGACATGATAATATGCATCGGGGTTATCGAAGTATATGAAGGCTATATCAATGTCGTCATCCTGAAGCCACGAAATGGTGGTATCTACCCTGTCTTTCATCTTGTAATTCCTGATATTTTCTGCAGTTGATATAATTGTTTTGTTTGGTTTGATACCTGCCAAAAGATAAATGAAATAGAATGAAATGAAATGAAATGTTAATAATAATGATGATGATGATGGTGATGATAATAATAATAATAATATAAATAATAAGAATAATAAGAATAAGAATAGCAGTAATGATGATAAAGATAATAATAATAATAATAATGGTAATATATAATAATTATAATGTTAATAAGAAAAATGAATAAATAATAATACCAATAATAATAATAATAACAATAACGATGATAATAACAACAATAATAATAGGGTCTTATTTAGCCAGGGTAGCCATTTCAGTGTTAATATAGTCCATAATCTGCTCGGTTTCATACGTTGTATTTTATCATTATATCATGTTCTCGACACTTGCTTCAAGCCACCGAAGATGGCGTTATCAACGAACTTGTACGCCGGGATTTTTTCGCTGGGTATAGAAATTCGGGGATCACATCAACTAACTGGTCTGCAGCAAATAGGGGGAGATCGCAGGGGTGGAGGTTATTTTTTTAAAAATTGGCCAGATTTTGGACTAGAATTAATACTGCTTTCCCTGCGGTCCCTGAAATCATTATTTTCCAAGCATTGCAAGGTTCCCATCTACACTTGGATGGAGATATAGCAAAATGGGATTAACGTCTTGACAAGTGACTTCAGTGTTTATCAATGAAATTTAGAGTAGGACTCTAATTATACATGTAGTTCTCGTTCAACAATGAACAAAACAATATGATTTTTTTTTAAAAAATCACATTTTAGATTAATAATTTGGCACCTTGTTCGTAAAAAATGTAATAATAACATTCACTTTTGAAGAAAAAAAAGGACCTGTAATATGATTGAAACCTTGTTGTTTTTATATATTTTCAACTAAGGTTGTCGTCGAAAATTGCCATTGTGGTAATGGTTTTATTAACATGTTCAGGAAAGTTGCGATTAAAGTGAACTCCAGCAGTATTGTTCAATAAAACATTCTTTGAAAATTAAGATAACATACATTGATGATAATAGGAATGTAATCTACATCGAGATCGAGTAAGAAACTAACAATCCTTGTACTAGTGTAAATATGACTGTTGATCTTTAGGAAAGAAATATGTTATAGAACAAGAATATCTACAGTTCAATGTTGGCGGAAATGATAATATTTCTACCTTTAATTGGAACCTGTCCACCAGGGTACATGATAGTAGCTGCATTTAGACCTTGCATGATAGCGGTCACCCAGACCGGTTCGGCCCCGGTATCAAACCACTCGGCCTTGTCGAGAGTAGCGTAGTAGTTATACGTGCGTTCTCTGGTAACTGGGTCGAAATAGAGGTTGTGAATGGCGCCGTGGTTCTCAGGGTAGAGACCTGTGTGTGTTAGGAAAACTAGCTTTGTTAGGTACTGAAGTATATATCAAGCATTAGTAGATAGGTACTACAAGACAAGTACTTAGAAAGATTATAATAAAACTATTGGTTAGCTACTACAAATGCAACAATAACCCAGGGGCGGTGGAATGTTTATCAAGTGGGGGTGAATCGGCAAAGAAGGGCACTTTTTGGAAAAAGGAGCATGCCATGTTGATAGTCCAGTTGATACCAGTTGAAACCAGTAAGGATTTCCAACTGTTATCTACTGGTTTGAACTGGTCTCTACTGGTATCAGTTAAAACCAGTAGAAATATCAGTTTGAAGTCGGACAAATAGAATAACAGTTGTTACTAGGACCAGTAGACTACTGCATCTCCACTGGTACCAGTTGGAAATCAGTAGAATACAAGTTTAACTGGGACCAGTAGATTACTGGTTTCATCTGGTACCAGTTGAAACCAGTATCCAACTGGTCAACTGGTACCAGTTGAAATCAGTATATTCAACTTGTTCTTAATAATGTTTGATTTGCATGTTTTCACAGAAATATAATTATCATGATCTGTCAAGCAAAATGTTACAATGCACATCAATTTTGTGATTTATATTTTCTTAGTCAATCATTGAGAAATATATTATACATGGCTGATCATGTTTTACATCTAATTTAAGACCTGAAAATAGATGTATTGATATATGTGATTAATACTTCCAGGAAACAACTTGTATAATTTTGTATTTGTCTAAGTACGAACTTTTATTATCATTTGTAAACCACTTCAAATGAATCTAAATAACTATGGTCTAATTGATGGCCAGATGCCAATATTGATTATAGATTATCAGTTGATTACTGGTTTCTACTGGTTTTCAACTGTTAAATCTACTGGTTTTCAACTGGTCAATCAACTGGAAATATCAGCTGGTCTCAGATGTCAACTGGCTTTCAACTGGTTTTCAACTGGTAATTCAACTTGAAATATCAACTGGTATATCAATCTACTGGTTTTCAACTGGTAAATCAACTGGAAATATCAACTGGTTTTTCAACTGGTCTCAGTTAGCGGTGTTTCAATTTCTATATTTAAAATCAGTTGAATATACTGTTTCCAACTGGTACCAGTTGACTACTGGTCTTAGCTGGTACCAGTTGACCAGTTGCCTACTGCTTGAACTGTTTTTTCAACCTGGGAGCGCAATTTCATCCAATTTGACGGGGAGATCTTTACAAACACAATTAGAAAGGGACTCTTAGCAGGGGTGAAAAGGGGCATATTAGAAGGAGAACTTATCAAAATGGAAAAGGATGGCCATTTAAAAAAGTTGAGGGGCACCTGTTAAAGTTAAGAGGCACCTTTTAAAGTAAAGGGGCACTTATCAGAGCTGAGTGGTAATTTATTCACCATAAACCGTTTGCTATTCAAACACTAAAACTATTCAAATACCACTTTTTTACTACTATACTACTACACAGTAAAAACGCTGCTTAAAAAAGTGATGTTCACTTACAGTTGTACACTATCTTAAACAACAGTTGAACAAATTGTAAACAATGTTGCTCGAAACGAAAGTAATTTTGTTAAACATTAGCTGTTTAAAATTTAATGACTGTTATATTTACTATACGAGAGCTTTTAGACAGTGTTGTTTACATATGACGTCATGTGTCACGTGCCAGTAAAGTGCGCGTTGGCTAAAAGCTTTGTTTCACATCATGGCCGACCTTAGCTGTAGAGGTGTCGTGGATAAGTGGAAACGTCGCCAGACTGTCGATCACAAGGTCCACGGTTCGAGTCCCGCCGCGGCACTAATGTCCTTTGACAGCCTAGCATAACCGGGTAATGTTGGAGCGCCTTGAGGACCTTGCAAGGTCGATACGTGCGCTTTATAAGTATTCAATATTATTATTATTTAACAACAGCTCCTTTTTAAACAACCCAGTTGGTGTAAACAACCCCCATTGAACAACAGCTCCTTTTTAAACAACTTTCTTTAAACAACCCAATTGGTGTAAACAACCCCCACTGAACAACAGCTCCGTTTTAAACAACCGTCTTTAAACAACACCGGTTGTTTAAATTGTGATTTTAAACAAGTTGTTCAAAATGTTGATCAACTAAGTGTTTAAACTTTAAACAACTCGAGTTGCTTAACATTTTAAACAACTCTTAGATCAGGTCACCCGTTAATCCAAAGTTGTTTAAACTTTTAAACAACATGTTCACTAAAATTTTAACTGTGTACTACTCCTACTCCTAATATTACTACTATACTTCTTCTATACCTGTTGCGATTGAGTACATTGAAGGGCAAGAGAGTGTGACAAACACACCATCCATCCACTCAGCCCTGACGCCATTTTCTTCAACCCTCATCAGACTCGGGAGGTCCTCTGAAAAACGGTCCCATCTCAGACCATCAGCTAGTAACAAGATCACCTTTTGCTGTTAAAATACATGCAGAGATAGAAATAATGAATACACGGAAACATTCAATACACCATCATTTATGACATTAAAACAATCGTTAGGAAAAATCATTGAATCCTTTAGAAACAATAGTTTGGGTTTGTGCTGATGTTGAAACAATGTTTTGTTGCCATGAAATATATACACGACAAAATCATATAATTCAAATAAATACACACTCCATGTATGTTTGAATTATTTATACAATGGTATTAGTATAGGCCTATTTACAATATGAAGACTTAAAGTGTACACTATTTTACTATAAACGCATACAAAATCAGATGGAATTCATTTAATTTTTTTCCCCGAATGTCTCTTTTAAATGCTTGCCCAAAGTTTTTCCGTATTTAACAGTGTCTGCCTGTATAACCAGATTATTATAATGCATGTACATGTACCGTACTAGAGCACAGATTGCATTCCTTGTTTTGTTCTTATTGTAATAAGATCAATACTATCTGAAGTTAAAAATTTTTTAAAATGCAAAAGATTAAGTTCCCTACTGATTATTCAACATTTTTAAACTGCTTAAAGCAGCAATCAATATATCAAATTTATTCAAATTACACAGTATTTGAAAAGCAAACTGTTGGTATTTATGTAATGCATTTGTCAAATTGTCATACCTTCTAATTTCCATCTTTTATTCCAATCCATTTCAAAATGTATCTCTGTTTAAAACTTAAAAGCTAAAAACTCGCTTTGGATAGCTTTATTCTAAATTATATTGGTGGGATACTACTAACAGCAATTCTTCGTTCGGGTAAAGTTTTGCAGCTAAAGTGACAATCAGTTTAGAGACCTAGCAATTTCAAGGTTGAAAACAAAAATATAACAGTTCTAAAAAGTCAAAAGTCTTACCCGAGCAGCTACTAGATGGCACATTAGAAGAAACGAGCATATTATAGTCAAGAATTTGTACTTCATCATGATACTAATCCTTTCAGTTACAATTAACAGCAACGTAACTATCTGACGGTTCAAAACTCAACTTTGTTTACACTCCTTCCGATTAAACTACCTGGTCTATTGTTTTGTATCACGAACTATTTATGATCCGATATCAGGTTTAGTTTTGGGGGGAAATGGGTGCTATCAAACTTTAAATGATATCTGCAGTCTGCCAACACTCCCACTCCCGCCTCTTTCATTATCTCTCTCTCTCTCTCTCTCTCTCTCTCTCTCTCTCTCTCTTTCTCTCCCTCTCTCACGCGGTTCGGTTTTCCCAAACTGTCTGTCGATATCGCTATTTTGCAATTAAATATCGTAGTACAATGTCTAATTGATAGTAGAACAATTACTCAAGATAAAGTGCAATTTACTTCAATGAGCTAAGCAACATAAAACACCGTGCGTAACAACAAATTGCTTTTTTTTTTACCATCGGAATTTTTCAGTGTGCATAATATAAGGTCCCTCTTGTCAGATGAACTAAAGAAAAAGTTGGAAAAAGGGGGAAAAGAGAGAATTTTTCTTAGTTAAAGGAGAACGGGAAAAATAAAAGAGAATTAAATAACGATAGAAGAAAGGTGCGAAAGCATGAGGAATTGCCTTTCTTTTAAAGGAATAATGTGATAACAACCAGGGGGCGTCGCTAAAGGGGGGTGTTGGGGATGGAACACGCACGCTCACCTGTTAGGATATTGTCCGTAAAATTGCTCTGCTGTGGGGAAAAATGAGAAGGAAAGGGAAAGAAAAGAAAAGAATAAAAGAAAAAGAAATGAAAGAAAGGAAAGAGAAGAGAAGAAAGAAAGAGAAAAAAGAAAAAGAGGAAGGAGAGAGGGAAAGGAGAAGAAAGAAAAGAAAGAAAGGGAGAATTACTCGATCCTCGTGTACTATATCAATGCAGAAGTTTGAAGTCGGTGAGATGGATTATGTCGGTCGGCCGGCAAATTTTCTTTCCCTACTAATTGAGACTTTTTATCGGACAAAGAAACATTTTTGAGAATTTAGACAATGACTAAGAGTCGGTATAACGAATCGTCTTCTTTCTCGAATAATTAAATGAAACGTCAAAGCTTCCACGCTACGGGCTCGAGAGGTTAAACTGAATTCAGACAAGGATTAAGAAACGAAAACAGTGCAACAAATCGTCTTCTTTCTCTAATAATTTAATGAAACGTCACAGCTTCCGCGCTTCGCGCGGGAGGGGAAAAACTAAATTCAGACGAAGATTAACAGAGTAGAGAACGGTGCAACGAATCGTCTTCTTTCTCTCTAATAATTTAATGAAACGTAAAAGCTGCTACGCGCGGGAGGGGAGAAACTGAATTCAGACAAGGATTAAGAGTAATAATTTAATTTAACATCAAAGCTTTTGCGCATCGCGCGGGAGGGGGAAACTGAATTCAGACAAGGATTAAGAGTAGAGAACGGTTCAAGAAATCGTCTTCTTTCTCTTTTAATTAAATGAACGTCATAGCTTCTGCGCTTCGCCTGAAAATGCGCCTAATGCGGTTTTCCCAGACCCACCCCTGCTTGGTCGCTCCGCTCCCTCCCCGCTGACGCCTCGCTCCATCGTTTTACATATATTTCACCCCATGCGATTTTGTGCCTCCCCCCCGTTAGAAATTCCTGGATCCGCCACTGAGTTTGTACTATGAATTTGAAATAAAGTTTATTTTAACAAAATGAAATGATAGAGGTCGTGTGAATTTCAAGGAGAAATTACCATTTCTATCGTTCGTGACGGCCATCTTGATTTTCAATCAAAAACAAAACTCTAGTGCGTGAGGTGGTTCCACCCCTGGACCCCCCCCCCCCCCCAAAAAAAAAAAAAAAAAAAAAATGGGAAGCTCTGCCCTGGCAACCCATCGGGGCTCCTAAGGCGGGCCCCTAGACCACATCCGTTAAGATAGAATTAGTAATTCCCAAGACAAGCCTTTGTTCCATAAAAGTATCCTTGAGAGAGAGAGTGTATGCGAAAGAGATTTGATGTCCAACAAATTATTCCCTAGGGGGTATGGGCGGGATTTAGGGGGGATCGTCGCCCCACCGGAAAATTAGAAAAGTGCACTAAAAATGTATAGCAAATACTGACTAAAGACTTTCACACTTTTAGGCTCTGGAGGGCCTAAGAGTGCAGCGTTTAGACTAATACAAATGCGAAAAAACTTTTTGCTCGGTTGCTACGCTCCCTCGCATAATATCTTCCTAAATGTACAAGTAAATATTGTAGGAAATCTGTATTCCGTTGGTATCACTGTGATCTAACGGAATACAGATTTTCTCAGCCAGGAATTAACAACACTAACATCGACTAAGCAATACAAATTTAAAAAAAATAGAAATCTGACTAGGTGTGCCGTTCACCTACAGTTCAAGGGGCAGGGCCCGGTAAGTTCTTAATTTACAGCCAGTGATTAACAACACTATCATCGACTAAGCTATACAAATAATTATTTAAAAAAAATCGGAGTGGGCGTGCCTTTCACTAGGGCCCGGTAGGTTAATCATTCACAGGTCACCATCTCCAAGCCTTAAAATAGCCAGGAATTAACAACACTAACATCGACTAAGCAATACAAATTAAAAAAAAAATTAGAAATCTGACTGGGTGTGCCGTCCACCTACAGTTCAAGGGGCAGGGCCCGGTAAGTTCTTAATTTACAGCCAGTGATTAACAACACTATCATCGACTAAGCTATACAAATAATTATTTAAAAAAAATCGGAGTGGGCGTGCCTTTCACTAGGGCCCGGTAGGTTAATCATTCACAGGTCACCATCTCCAAGCCTTAAAATAGCCAGGAATTAACAACACTAACATCGACTAAGCAATACAAATTAAAAAAAAAATTAGAAATCTGACTGGGTGTGCCGTCCACCTACAGTTCAAGGGGCAGGGCCCGGTAAGTTCTTAATTTACAGCCAGTGATTAACAACACTATCATCGACTAAGCTATACAAATAATTATTTAAAAAAAATCGGAGTGGGCGTGCCTTTCACTAGGGCCCGGTAGGTTAATCATTCACAGGTCACCATCTCCAAGCCTTAAAATAGCCAGGAATTAACAACACTAACATCGACTAAGCAATACAAATTAAAAAAAAAATTAGAAATCTGACTGGGTGTGCCGTCCACCTACAGTTCAAGGGGCAGGGCCCGGTAAGTTCTTAATTTACAGCCAGTGATTAACAACACTATCATCGACTAAGCTATACAAATAATTATTTAAAAAAAATCGGAGTGGGCGTGCCTTTCACTAGGGCCCGGTAGGTTAATCATTCACAGGTCACCATCTCCAAGCCTTAAAATAGCCAGGAATTAACAACACTAACATCGACTAAGCAATACAAATAAAAACAAATTTAAATTTAAATTCAATTCAATTCAAATCAAATCTGACTGGGCGTGCCGTTGACCTAGAGTTTAAGGGGCAGGGCCCGGTAAGTTCATCATTCACAGGCCACTATCTCCCAGCCAGGAATTAACAACACTAACATCGACTAAGCAATGCAAATAATTAAAATTAAAAAATCTGACTGGGCGTGCCGTTCACCTATACAGTTTAAGGGGCAGGGCCCGGTAGGTTCATCATTCACAGGTCACCATCTCCCAGCCAGGGATTGACGACACTAACATCGAATATATGCTTTTCCTGATCGTTGCTTTTTAAAAACGTTCCACTGCCACGGGGCCTGCATTTAACATGTAAGAGTGGTGGTACAGATTTTTCTGCCCCCAACTCTTTTGCTCATTACGCCACTGCCCCTGAAAGGCGAGCCCAATGTAATGTTTGCCCCCCGGCCCCCCACCTCCCAATCCCAAAGTGCTTCCGGCGCGCCTGGGTAGGCTAATCTACTCATCTGCTATAAAAGAAGCATATTTGAACCTATTATACCTTAAACCCCATGACCTTTGAATTTCACAGAATGGCAAGGTCACTAAGTGCCCTTTGTTAAAGAATATACAGGTTTAGACAATGAAGGTGTGTTCGACGGCAACAGCATTAACATTGCCAAATCTCATTCACATTAAAACATTAAGAGACACAATAACCGTTAATGCTATGAAAAGATGTTTATATAATTCATCATCATCCCCAAAACAATGGATTCCTCAGAGCCTCAGAGCCCCCAATTTAAAGCGACTGAAAGCAATTTTTTCTCAAATTTCATCTAAAACTCGCTCTTTACGCTCGCTCGAATTTAAAGTTTTGTTTTATTAAGGAACGTATTAAAGCGCTTCCATTCTTTCATTATGCAATGTTCATAATTATGAACGACATTCACCCGTTCTATCAATATATGCTCTGACTTTGGCTTAGTTATGAACAGGGAATTCACCCATCTTCACTTCTCGTCGTCACATGGTTGGCGAATTGTATTACCATGACTACATGCTCCGATGGTTAACAACCAATAGTTCTTCCAAACTATGGACGAGACTGGTGACGATGCACATTATGAGAAGAGTGTCGTTAATTGATATAGACCAATAATGAATATATACGAGTTCAGTCTCACAGCTTAGAAACGATTAACATGTTTAAACGCCAAGTATGTGAAAGCCTTTGAAGTCATGATAATAGATTGAATTGTATGAATAGGGACAATGGAGCGATCAAGATACTGCTGGACCCCCGAATTCGCGCGTTTTCTTCAGTTCCCTTTTCGCTTCGTATTTGGTAAGTACATATATTATTATCTTCTCTACTTTTTCTAGTAGCATAATTATGCACGTGTGTATGCTATCACAGTACTGGTGTTATATTATTAATCGAGAACTTATTTTATCATAAAATACTGTCAGGTTGTTGCTAGGTTGCTGGTATATAGACGAAATTTTATTTTAACATTATGCATGTATGTTTGTATTTGATCAAAATATGATCTTGTAATGATGTTCTCTATTGTTAGCAAAACTGCTTATCGCCATATTGCCAATATGCTTGTGTATGCACTTTGATTTAGATTATTTCAACCAAGACTCTTCGTTACGAGATAATGAGACATATCCTCATTCAGTTGTTTTATCGTAATGAATAGAAATAATGATCAAGTTGTTTATCTGTCTCTCAATGAATGATTATGCGTGATTGGAGATGTCCGTGTGCATGCAACGATACGTAATGATTTGTCACGTAATCTTCGGAATGTGAATGTGTAACTCCTTATTGATTATTTTTAAAGCTCTGATAGAGGCAAGACGACTAAAAGCTTTATCATGCTCTTGTTTCTTTTATTGTGATAATTACGATTGATTCAGAGGACAATGTAAACATTTAATTTTATACGAGGTCCTTTTGTAATTTAATGAATATCTCTTTCATGGAAGTAACTTGGAAACAGAGAACTAGATACATTATTTGGTCGCATTATTTATTCAAACAAATCACCGACATATTATGTTAATTTAATTCGTGTAAATATATGCATATGAAATCAATTATTATTATCCATAAGAAACAAGGATCTCCATGCAAAAAATAGTGAATATATGTAATTATTATAACTTGACTGATAAATAGGATGAAGATTTTCGTTTTCTTTACAGTAAACATATTACATATTGACCACCAGGCGCGGGATTTTTTCAAGGGGGGGGGGGGGGGTTAACATTTTTAATCGGGCCGAAAATTTTGCAACGACTCAGCCAGCCGCTAAATAAGTGGGGGGGGGGGGGGGTAAGAGGATACTTTTTTAGGTCAGCAATTGGTATAATTTTTTTTTCTAATTAAATAAAAAACAAAAAATGCAAAGGGTTTTCCTCCAAAATACACACATACAAAAAAACCAAAGGGGGGGGGGGTGGGGTTCAACCCCCCAACCCCCAACCCCCCCCCCCCCCCCCTGCGTACGCGCCTGTTGACCACACCTAGACTATTCACAACTAAAACGTAATAGTAACGTAAACCGGTCATGTGCAGTTAAATCCTCAAATACGTGGATATCGGTCCAAAGTGGAATAGAAGTTGTAAAATAATGCTATGATTGTAATAATAATAATAATAATAATAATAATAGCCTAATAGTCCACTCCAAATTTTATTAAACCGAAACGGGAATTCTTTTTGCCCAATTGATCGTGAGCCCGGCAGCCACTGAGCAGCGCCAGATCGACGTTGCTCTATCCCTTATTGTAATGGTCTATCATATTATATTACAGACTTGCTTTTGTACTTCTAATAATTTCGATGTATACAAATACTCATAATGGATAACCTGATTTTAGATAGTGAACTTTTACTTCCCAATTGCTCAAAAAACACGACTTGAACCAATTTTCATGGATATTTTAGTTCTACAAAGATGAGGGGCATGATATCAATGATATTGTAAAAAACAATATTGTAACTTTTATTTTTTTAGCCAATCATGGTGTATTTATGGGCAAATCAAGTTTTCATTTTCTTAAGTTGTTTTGAAAGTTATGAAAGAATATAGTTATTTATTTGTATATTCAAATTTGTTTTCCCTTTAAATATAACCACGATAATGTTCCTTTTCTTTTCTTTTTTATGAAAGTTCTCTTAATTTGTTTCAAGTTTCAAGGTTAATTAAGGAAAAAACAACTGTAATGATTCGTTAAGGATATATAAACAATTAAATTTTAAACAACATGTATATATGGTTTATAAAGCAAACCGTTTAGGAGATACCCTAGTAGGTTAAAATTTAGAAGGAAAGGAATTCTATTTATCGACCCCATCAGCTTTTCCATCATTGTGCTAATACATTGACTATCCGATACCGATTTTTTTTTTTGAAAACCTGGTTAGTGAACTAACAGGAATATTGTCAAATAAATGGTTCTGCCGTAATACGTAGAAGCATTCTCAAAGAATATTAAAACCTATCTGTTCAATTAGGACTACAATCAACTGTAATCTTCCCTTTGTTATGCCCTATCCTTAATCATGTTGTACCTTTGAGTTAGCGCGTTTGTGTGGTTTCATCATTTGCACTATGGTGCGTCTATAATGTAAGTGATAGGCCTATGAATGAATTTTTTATTTGATCATTTATTACTCTCTCTTTCATTTTTTTTCAGCCATCGCCATATCAGACCTTTTTCGTACACATTACTTCGGTAGGTATCTTCAATTTGTATAGTATTTCTTTTTAGACAATGTTTACGTACGATTCAGAATGGGAATACTTTTCAGAACCCTTGAATGTTGGATGTAAACATGCTACCTAGGCCCTCTGACAACTGTTTTGTTGTATTCCAGTATTCCTTTTAAATTCTGAGTGAGGCTATGAATTTGAAAATCTGTGAAATCAGTTGAAAATAACAAAAATTATAGTTCGTGAGTAACATTGTATTCTCCCACAGTCGAAGCAAGGAGTAATATCTTTAAAGAATCGGTTAACTATTATTTTGACATGTATGTTTACCTGTCATGTATGTATATAAACACTGTAAAATCAGGCTCACAATCAGCCCGGCAAAATAGACCACTTTTCAGGGAGCCCATGTGCATTATTAAACAAACAACTAATGACATATAATTGACAAAACAAATGAAAATTATCGAGAAATTACGAGACTTACCATTTGAACCCAGCCCCCCCCCCCTCCCAGTGAACAAAAAATAGATAGAGCTGATTAAGTTAACAAAGACGTGAACAAGGTTGTCTATTTATCAGTTAATATCACAATGTAATGGATTGAAATGTCTAAAACTACTCTTATACTTAAAAAGGTCACATTATTTTTTATTCAAGATAAATGTTTACAGTCATAATTGCGAAGAGAATATTTACTTGTCTTAGTAGAAAATTTAGAACAAATTGGTAATGGGAGGCATCCATGCAACATAAAAAAAATTAAAACAGTAATATACCTACGTTCAACTCGTAATAAATTGCAAAGTGCTCGATTTTGTGGAACACACATCACATGAACTAAATTTGTTCATGCATTAACCACACAACAGAGCCGTAATCAAGATGAGGTTGGAAAAGTGAAGGCTTTATATTATAAAGCCTTGCAGCGAAAATTAATTCACATTTCTTAGGATTCGGCAAGAATTCATTGCGCGTCATCCGCTTAGAAATCCGTTTTAAATCTCCATAGAGACGTAAACATACTCAATTGTATTAAAATCAGTATTACAGTGGAATGGTTCTAAACTGTATAGCATTTGAGATATCATTTATAAAAAATGATAAATAGTAAATAGCAAGGGACCCATTGTACTTCTCCTGCAAGTGACTGTTTTGTAATCTAACAAACTATTACCGTTGACTGAAAAAATATGATATCCTCAGACGGAGTTAGATACACATGAAAAAAGCGTAAACTTGAATCATCAAAACCAACATGAACAAATTAGTTTCTTTAGAATAATAGAATGAGAGACCACATCGAACATAACCATCAACCTTATTTGAGGTCTATACTTTATTTATGTATTATTAATGTGTTGTTAATGTTTCTTCATCCCCTTCTCCAGATCATCATGCCACGAGTAATGCCCGCCGCATTGCGATGTTTGTGCAACACGCAGAAGGGGCACCGATGCAAAAGGAAGACAAGGCACCCAACAAGAATATGCCACCAACATCGGAGAAACTTCGCCGACGATGCCGCGTAAGTTTTAGAACAGTTTTTATCTATCTTTTTTTAAAGTACAGTAGTGAAAGTTTTAATCAAAGGATTGGAAATGTTTATAAACATTTGAATAGACCAAGAGCATCATTAGGTTGGGAAAGGTGGACATAATTATACCCCCCCAATTGTTCTCAAAAGCGTTTTCGAGAGACATCTTCTTGTTGTTTGTCCCATCCTTTTGTTTTAATCAGAACACTGATTTTCTTATTGTTTTTACTAAACACGCATAACTATAGATTTTGCAAGCATTGAAAAGTCCTTTAAACATGAAAACAATTATCCCGTTCTGTTGAAGGTCCCGCCAAAATGTGAAACTCTGCTGACTTTCTTGAGCAGATCAGATATCATATTTTTAAAGGAAGAAAACCGATGATAGGAGAGCAGCTCTCCATTTGTTTTGTAATGGGAACAGGGGCGTCGCTAGACCTTTTTCAGTGGGGGGGGGGGGGGAGGGGTGTAGAGGCCAAGGATTACCGACAAAACTAGCCACCAATTACCAACAAAATTAAATGTCCAATATCTACAAATTTAACCCTATAAACCCGGGGCCGAAGGCTAAATTATTTTTCCTATGGACTATCTATAGTACTTGCGTATGCGCAAATGGTCATTTTCCTCGACGACATAAATATATGAATTATTTCGTCAACTTAGTCAGCATCATAGCTATATTTTAATGCAGGCGCGGAGCTAGGATCTCATTTTAGGGAGGGGCGGTAGTGAGCAGGCGAATCAATCAAAGAGCGCGCGAATCGCGCTCATTAGGGGGGTGTGGGTAATATAGGCCTACCGCGCGAAGCGCGGAAGCTTAAACGTTACCTTAAATTATTAGGAAAAGAAGACGTTTTATTGTACCGTTCTCGACTGTTAATCCTTGTCTGAATGAAGTCCCCCCCCCCCCCCCCTCCCGCGCGAAGCGCGAAAGCTTTGACAATTCATTAAATTATTATAAAAAGAAGACGATTTGCTGTACCGTTCTCGACTGTTAATCCTTGTCTGAATTCAGTTTCTCCCCCTCCCGCACAGCGCGGAAGCTTTATTATGAGAAAAGCAGACAATTCGGTGTACTGTTCTCGACTCTTAATCCTTATCTGAATTCAGTTTTTCCCCCTCCCGCTCAAAGCGCGGAAGCTTTTAAGTTTCATTAAATTATGAGAAAAAAAGTAGACGATTCGGTGTACTGTTCTCGACTCTTAATCCTTATCTGAATTCAGTTCTCCTCCTCCCGCGCGAAGCGTGGAAGTTTTGGCGTTTCATTAAATTATTAGAGAAAGTAGACGATTCGTTGAACCGTGCTCGACTCTTTAATAATCCTTTGACATTTCATTAAATTATGAGAAAAAAACAGAGGATTCGGTGTACTGTTTTCGACTCTTAATCCTTATCGGTTCTCCCCCTCCCGCGCGAGGCGCGGAAGTTTTGGCGTTTCATTAAATTATTAGAGAAAGTAGACGATTCGTTGAACCGTGCTCGACTCTTAATCCTTTGACGTTTCATTAAATTATGAGAAAAAAGCAGACGATTCGGTGTACTGTTTTCGACTCCTAATCCTTATCTGAATTCAGTTCTCCCCCTCCCGCGCGAAGTTTTGGCGTTTCATTAAATTATATATTAGAGAAAGTAGACGATTCGTTGAACCGTGCTCGACTCTTAATCCTTGTCTGAATGAAGCTTCCCCCTCCCGCGCGAAGCGCGGAAGTTTTGACGTTCCCTTAAATTATTAGAGAAATAAGACGATTCGCTGTACCGTTCTCCACTCGTCTAAATGAAGTTTTCCCCTTCCGCGCGAAGCGCGGAATTTTTGGCGTTTCATCATAATATAGAGAAAGGAAGACGATTTGTCGTTCCGTTTTCGACTCTTAATAAGCCATACTTGTCTGAATTCAGTTTCCCCCTATCGCGCGAAGCGCGGAAGCTTTGACGTTTCCTTAAATTATTAGAGAAAGAACACGATTCGTTGTACCGTTTTCGACTCTTAATAAGCCCTATTTGTCTGAATTCAGTTCCCCCCTCTCGCGCGAAGCCCGGAAGCTTTGACGTTTCCTTAAATTATTAGAGAAAGAAGACGATTCGTTGTACCGTTCTCGACTCGTCTAAATTAAGTTTTCCCCTTCCGCGCGAAGCGCGGAATCTTTGGCGTTTCATCACAATATAGAGAAAGGAAAACGATTCGTATTACCGTTGTTGATTCTTAAACCTTGTTTGAATTTAGTTTCCCCGAAAATTTTAAACCTCTGATTTCTTTAGCTGATATTATAGGAAAGTGAAACTACAAGTATTGTAGTTGTAGTCACTCTCGAAGTCGTCACAGCGGATACAAAGTCACAGGAAAAAAAACTTATATACATCTCACCGACTTCAAACTTCTGCATTGATATTAGTACACGAGGATTGAGCAAGAATACCGACACAGCTGGCCCGACACAGCAACATATTTGACCGTGTCTTTCTTGCTCCCTCGACGAGACGACTCCACCCAACGACCCCCTTCTCTCTTTTACTCCCACTCCTCTTCTCTCAGGCTCTTACCTTCCCTCTCTCTCCTCTCTTTCATCCCCCGTTTCTTTTGTTTCCCTTTTACTCTTTTTTCTTCTTTTTTTTCCTTTTCTTTCTTTTCTTTTTTCCTTTCTTTCCCTTTTCTTCTCTTTTTTACCCTCCCCCTTTTCTCTTTTTTCCCGACGACAGCGCAATTTTACCGACCAAATCCTGACAGGTGGGGGGGGGGGGGGGTGTCGCACCCCCCACACCCCCCTTTTGGCGACGCCCCTGAATGGGAATACTACACTGTCGCTCATCTAGTTGGAATATTTTTTTTTACCTCAATTTATGGAATTATTTTGACAATGATTTATTCTCAGATTTTATTGACTAATAATTTGTCAGTGTTTATTTTGCGTGAATGCTAAAGCATGTGTATGCTACTATGCTTATCAACTAGGGGACCTACGCCCTTAAGTCATAAATGACAGTAATGGGGATTAATGCCCCACAAAAGGGCACTAATATGGCACATCGACACGGATTCGATCCTGGGGCCTCACAGTTACGATGCCATTTCTTTGCCACTGAACCACGACTGTACGCAGCGGGGGCTAGGGTAGGGGGCAGTTCCCACAAATAAAAAAACCCAAAGAAAAATGCAATCAATTTTCAATAATTCATTGAATTTTACCCCGGTCCCCAACATAAAAAAATTCTCTGTACGACCATGCATGCATTATGGCTCAAGACATGGGCACACAGAAGATTTTTTCTGTTAGGGACCGGGGGGAAATTGAATGCCGAGAGGATTCTATTCCTTGAACTCTTACTTTTATTTCTCATTATATTTCAAAGCATTTATCTTGTTAATCACACCCAGGCGCGTACACAGTGGGTGGGGTTTGGGGGTTAACCCCCCCCCTTTGGTATTTTTTATGTGTGTAACCCCCCCCCCCCCATCACCCCCCTAAAACTCCCCCCTTTGGATTTTTTTTTTGGACCAAAAAAAGTGTCCTCTTACCCCCCCCCCCCCCCCCCGCTTATTCAGCGGCTGGCTGAGTCGTTGCGCAATTTTCGGCCCGATTTATAAATGTTAAACCCCCCCCCCCCCCTTGAAAAAAAAAATCCTGCGTACGCGCCTAATCACACCATTGTTTCGTGATGCGTTTACAATCCAACTGCACATGCAGTTTTCATATTCGTCCTGATGGAATTTGCTTCATAGTTATCATAATGTAGGATAACATGAAGCTTTTCAAATTAAATCAATGACATCATTCGTTATCAGTTTAAATTATATTGATATGTTCATTAGTATTTAGCTTGTATATTCAAATGCTATTTTAATTCAAATCAACGGAAATTTATTACCTAACAAGGAATTCAATCTTGTAATATTTGCATATCCACACTTGAGATACCCAAAGTTTTATATTATAGAACTTTTGGTATCTCAAGTGCATGTGAGTCTACATGTTGAGCCAAGATTGTCTTTTTACTTTGCTTATAAAAAATTATGAGCTTCAGAAACAACTTTATGAGGCTATTCAAAAAATGTATAAAAAGTAAAGATTACATTTCACTTGATTTAAGAACAGATTACCATATATACATGTAATACGATATTACAAATATATGCAACAGTATTTTTTGTTTAAAAAGTCCACATTTATTACAAGGATACCAACAAATTGTATTCATGCATTATGATTTATTCTGTGTTTTATTTTGTTATAATATTATGGATCTATATTCATGATTGTCATTGCATTTTGCTGTTACCAAACGAGGCATCATGGAAGACCACACTACAAATTCGTTGTGTAACCACTTTATTGCTTGGTTCAGTGTTAAGTTGTGTAAAAAAAATTACACTACTTTACATAACGAATTTGCAGTGTAAAGTTGTGTATTTTTGTATACACAACTTAAGACAACCCCTGGGTAAAGAGTGAACCACCCAATGTTGTGTAAAGTCGTTACATAACAAATTTGCAGTGTACCGTGTATAAGTAAAAAATAATTAGATAGATTATTTATTTTAGTCAATTACTAAATTATACGTTATATAATATATTCAGCTCAACTTTTAAAAGAAAAACGTTTTGTTGTTCATTTTGATATGTTTACAATATAATTATGTCACTGAGTATATAAAGGCCTACATTGATCTCTTGCTAATTGTGTTTTCTCTCAGAGCGACTTGATAAATGATGATGGCATACGAATTATAATGTTTGATTTATTCTCTAAACAGAATGGAAGCTTTCATCAATCTCCGACCTCGTCGATGTTTAGCGATGACTTTAAAAGCCGCCCAATGCAAACGTAATGGCATTTTTGTTTTCGGCGCGGCATTGCATGATTTCTGCATGCAACATTGTAAGTATAATCATTAATCTAAATGGTGGACAATCATCGATTTGATGACAGTTGTGTTTATGGTGGGTTTTTTTTTTGGGGGGGGGGGGAGTGCGGGATGAACGCAAATCAGTTTTCTTCAAATAACCTGGATGTTAACTCGGGGATTTAATTATGACCAATTTTGTTTCTTCTTCACCGTTTATCTTGTTTATCAACAACCTTTTATGTAAATAGATGTAACCAACTGCAAACGACCCCAAATTTTTCAATTTATAATAACAAAATTAGGCCTATAGCTACTATTCGTGTTTGCTTAATTTGCTCGAATGTATTTAACGGCAATGTTGATTGGAAAATATGTAGTCCGATCCCACCCCCTTGCCGAAAATTCTCCCAACTAGCCGGGAGGCCGTTTACCAAGACACTTTTAATATAATGGCATTATTTAATACAGAAGACACCAAACTAGAAAATGCACTGGGTATAATGTTTGTCCAACTTGGCAACAACTAATGTATGCAGTTCGGATTATTTATATCGAAATATTATTATTCTTATCAGGTGAATAAGTATTGAGGCACTTTACAAAGACTTATGCATTAAATTTGGTTATATTACGAAAATGGCCTATTACAAGCTCTATTTTGTTTTGGGATATGAGCATGCGCATAATTGCAGGCCCAGCAAACTTAACTGTGTCTGCTGTGCTGGCGGTGAGTTATTGAAATACTACTACTAGTGCTTGGAAGATGAGATTATGATGATGTCTATTGTAATTTACTATGAATTTCGTTGTAATAGTATGTATTAAAATGATAATGTTAACAGTGATTGTCTCGATTGGTCTAAATATCACAGAGCGAATGAAATGATCTTCGTGCAATGACGATACTCTCTTTAAGTTAAGTTTAGATAAGCCCCATACGTTCAACTTTTTGTTAGGCTAGGCCTGTTCCCTAGTAGGCCTAAGTATTACTTTTTAGCTCATGATAGTTTATGTAGGCCCCCTATAGCCTTTTTATAGGTCTAGATCTATTTTGGGCGTATGAAACTGGAAAGCAGAGACTATACTTAAATGACTACATCCTCGGCTATTAATGATAATTAAAAAAGATGTTGACTGTTCATGATTAGGAGCAAGCCACTCCAGCAAAGCGTAGAGAGTCGTAGACAGAAATAACCGTCTGATATGGGTCATTTCTTTAATAAAACTGACATTTGTTGACATTCCCCATATACAGACGGTAACCCAGAGATCTCGTACCGTGGGGGTAATCTGGCCAATTCAGCTGCCACTTATGGTGATAGAGCTTTCTCCCCCGATTTTCACTATTTAGATTTAGATTTTCTGATTTATAAATCAGATATAAATTAAGTATAGATCTATGTATTGTAGATCTACTCCTATTTACACTAAATAATAATAATTGACCTATCATACAAATGCGAAATTGTTGGACTTGTATGATTTATCCAATTTTTTTCTCTGAACCGTGAAACGTACCGTTCATCCATTCAAATTAGTAATCTATGACATCACCCGGCCGATATATTTCCGGGTCGTACCTACCAAAACAAAGCGAATGGCCAATCAGAGCACTAGTTTCGTATTGGTTTTATGAATATTCATATATCACTGGGTTGACTAGTACGTAGCTATTGGACGTTCGAAAAGAAAAAAATAATATTCATTAATTAAAACCGTTAAAGATGGATGACAACGAATCATGTCGACTACAAGACTTTCTCGGATTAATCATTAAAGGTAATACAAAGTTTTGGGAATTTTTTAAAATTGGGTGGATAGTGATTCTTTACAATTTTGATGTATTTGGATGCCTATGTGGATGTATTATAAGCACTAGAAAATTTAGCTGCGACTAAGAAAATCTCAGAATATGTAGTTGTGATATATAATTTCCAAACGGGAATAGCTAATCGGTCGATTTTGGTCAAGAAACCTTGTTTTATAGTTTTATTAATATCTTGACCTTGAGAGGGAGCTATACACATAAAGAGTTTATTATTTACAATTTTATTATTTTAGACTTGATTTAGACCGCGACAATGATCACTGTATATTGTAGGATTGCATATGCTTCTAATATGTTCATTTGAACCAAATTCATGACCCAATACCAAAACTTTGTATTACCTTTAATTTAGGATATAAATGAGCAAGCTATCGTAAGTCAAAGCCATATTTGTTTGTTATTTTTTATAGTTTTATTAGCCTATTGTAATATTGCAGTAAAAGTGCATTTATGAGGATGTAAAGAGTGAAAATCTCGTTGCATATCTCATTCATCGCGGTCCTGCCGAACCAAACCATTTGTTCCACTAGTACGGCATAGGCCGTACTTCAGTCTAAGAGAGTCGATGCTAATGTGTATTGACCTCTAGCACTGCATGCTTGCTGTGAGGCGGGTATTATTATACCTATACACAAATATACACACCACACATTATTGCATAGACTCTACACAGTCATGTCATCAATTGTCACTAAAGTACCAATTTTGAGTGAAATCAGTTGAGTTTTGTACAGTGGTGTTTGAAATGTTGAGAATCATAATAAAAGCACAGCTTTTACTACACAGCCAGGATAGTAATGCACCTATGTGTGATTAATAGCTGTGTTGATTTTGTTTTGATCTGAAAATTCTGAACTCAATCAATGTAAAGTAGACCGAAATTAAAGAAAGGAGCCGACCTTACCCAAATAAGAGGCTAACGAACAAAAAGAGACAAAAATTTATAGTCTAAATATAAGTGGACAGAAATGATTGTCTGGTATGGGGATCGATCCGGAAGTGTGTAATAAAACTGATCCCCATACATAAAGGGTAACCTTGCCGCACTTTTTGCCAGAATCCGGTGACAAGTTTGCTTTATGTTTTTCTAGACTTAAATGTAGCTTGATTTAGAAAAAAAAAATGATTGGAAAGAAAGTAGATCTTATTTTCAAATACTGTTCTATAAAATTACATCCAAAATATTTGTAAAACATCAAAATATAAGGAATTAATTTCAGGTAACCTACAAGTATGTAATTCTCTTGAAGCTACTGCGCACAATGATATCGGCAATCACACAGAAACTGCATTGCTAACCTCCCCTCACTAACCAGTACAATCAGACTTCAGTCTCTGTGTAGAGGCAGTCAGTGGAGCCTGACATAGTCTCTTTGGAACAATCATCAATATCAGAAACTAATTAAAGCTTACGGAAATAAAATGGGAAAATCCACCCTGATATTTTTGATGAGTAGAAATAAAAGGAGAATTTAGAAAGTGACAAGTGAAATTGACAATTTTGAGGAACAACTGATAAATATTTATTAAGAAAATTATAAATATTTACATTTACATTTACATTTTGCAAAATTTTATGAAAAATGTTGATTTTATTCAATACCGTCCTTCCTTGCGTTTTTTTTTTTTTGTCGGCAGCAAGCCAGGTCCGTGTGAAAAAGCGGGAAGGCGCCAATTTGTGCTTGTGAACTTGTCACAAATAATAGTAACAATGTCGTTTTTAGAAGAATGTGTAAGATCATTAATGTAAATTAAAAACAGTAAGTAGAGGACCTAGGATAGAACCTTGTGGTACGCCTTGTGTAAAAATTGGATGAATTATTATTATAAACTACATATTGAGATCTATTACAAAGATACTTTCAAACCAAGATGACAGACAAAGTGGAGTGTTGTTCTAGTTTCGGAGTGGTGAGTCAACACACAGATTACTGAGCTGGGAGACATTGCCAGGCATAGTGCCAGGTGGAGGGGCATAAATCGAAACCTAAAAAAAAAATATATAAAAAAAAAAAAAAAAAAAAAAAAAAACGGGAAAACAAAACCGTCCAATTGAAAACGGAATCCGCCATGGGCGGTCGGATACCGGACGGTTAAACGTTTGACTACAGCACTAGTACAATGCTCTTTGATTCTTATTATAGCGGTACAATGCTCTTTGATTCTTATTATAGCGGTACAATGCTCTTTGATTCTTGTTATAGTATGGTACACAACATCATTGACTCAGAGAACAATGGAATAATAATTACAATAAACACCTTGAAACTTTATTTGTTATCTGATCAAATGCTAGCTACTT
Organism: Strongylocentrotus purpuratus; assembly: GCF_000002235.5. Classification (NCBI taxonomy): domain Eukaryota; kingdom Metazoa; phylum Echinodermata; class Echinoidea; order Camarodonta; family Strongylocentrotidae; genus Strongylocentrotus; species Strongylocentrotus purpuratus. The sequence continues at coordinate 32,689,208 of NW_022145598.1, forward strand.
TGTATATGATCGGTCCATTTTATATTTACTTTCTGTTTAATGTCTTAATTAAATGTGTTTTTTTGTCAATTAAAATTTATCAAATTGAATTGAAGTTTTCCTTCGCATTATGATAATTATGTTATATTGCGATCTTACAAAATTTCAAAATTTCAAATGGGGGGGGGGGGCACCTGGGGCAACATACAATTTTGGGGTTCATGCCCAGATGCCTTAGCTACATATGCTACTGATTGCACACTAACTTTTCATAAATATGTTTGATATAGATTCAAATATCACGTGTTACTTATATCTCTTTTTATTTATACAGATCTCATACAACAGGCTGCCATATGATCCGGTGGTCACGTGAGTAAATCTCTCCATCATGCTTCAGCTAAAACAATCAGCTTGTCATTTTATTGTAAAAGGGATAATAGTCTGAAGATGATTGAATTTAATTTATTGATAGCTTCAGGAACATGAGAGAAGACTGAATTGGGGTAGAAGTGAAAAAAGATTTACGAGCTCTCTCATTCTTTTAATTCCAATGTGGAACAATTTCTCTTAAAATAGCCCAATATCCTTGATTTTACAAGGCTTGATTAACAACTGTTAACTTGAAATCATTGTAATGCAGCTTTTAGACAGGGTCAGGGATTCTGTTAAAGGTAAAGACCAGTATTGGAAATGCCCCAATTTCAAAAAATGAAATGGAAGCTCTTTATTACCAATCATGTGAAAGAATATGTTTTGACTAATACATGATAATAAAAAAATTGCCGGGAAACCGCCTACTAATTGATATATTTGGTAAATTAGTTTATCTATTGGACTGTGAGAGATAAACGCACGTGTCGTGCACGTGTGCGTAGTCCCATATACATCTTTCTGTGTACAGTGCTTGTAACTTTACAAAGACTGGGCCAAATTTCTTATCAGTTTGATGATTCCAGAACCTTGCAGTACACATATATGCTAGATGATCAACCTTTTCTGATCGATTCCACAACGTTTCTTTCACAATGCAATCGCATGACCATAACTAGTCTTTATCTTTAATGTAGATATTGAGAGAATGTGGGTGTTTTGGGGTCAAAGCTTGTATAATATTCTATAAAAACTACATGTACATGTAATAGAAAGGTTGTGATTCATGAAATTACATTTAATAATCATATAATCTACCTACTGGTATAACTTTACTATGACTTTTTTTCTGTTTATACAGTGCGTCCCAGAAAAAACGAAACCGAGAAGTATCAATGTTTTATCATAACTTAATCACAACCATAATTAATGAATGATACATATTTGGAAAGCTTAGAGTCTCCTCTTTCAGTTGATGCTACTCAGATGATGCATATTTCACGCATGAGTGATTAAAAGTAATTTGAAGGAAGGAAGGAAACCAAAAAGACATTTGGCGGGCGGTATCTGAATTTCGAAGAAAAATTCACATTTCTAGAAAGTTGAGTTTCTGCCCTTTCATATGACACCTCAATCAGGAAAAATGAGCGAAAAATAACAAAGTTCTGTTTGTTTAAAGTAGCCCTTACATTTTCATAATTTTAACAAACGAATTCGTTTTCACTGGTTGCCTGCCGTAGCAAAAAGCAGATTTGACAAAAGACTTAACTCCGTTTCGTTGACAATCAGCCATGCATGAAGACTCTCGTCTACGGCTGATTGTCAACGAAACGGAGTTGAGTCTTTTGTTAATTTCGTTTATTGATACGACAGGAAGCCAGTGAAAACGAATTCGTTTAATAAAATTATGAAAATGCAAGCACTACTTTAAACAAACAGAACTTTGTCATTCCTGGCTCATTTTTCCTGATTGAGGTGTCATATGAAAGGGCAGAAACTCAACTTTCTAGAAATGTGAATTTTTCTTTGAAATTCAGATACTGCCCGCCAAATGTCTTTTTGGTTTCCTTCCTTCAAATTGCTTTTAATCACTCATGCGTGAAATATGCATCATCTGAGTAGCATCACATGAGAGAGGAGACCCTAAGCTTTCCAAATATGTATCATTCATTAATTATAGTTGTGATTAAGTTATGATAGAACATCGATACTTCTCGGTTTCGTTTTTTCTGGGACGCACTGTATAAACAGAAAATGTACAGTATGTCAAAAGTATTGAATTGAAATTTGATTCCAATTATGTCTTATCTTTCACAGCGTCTGAATCGTGAGCTTTTCCAGTCTTTCCTCTCTTCATCTCCAGTCTTCTTCTTCGCCACTACACCTTCATCTACAGACATCTTCGCCATCTACACAGACATCTACATATCCAGTCATCATAGTCGCCATCACCAACATCACCACCATCAACATAGAACTACTTCATCTCAGCATTCATCATTTTTATGTAAGCTTACGTTTCATTCTATTTGATAATGTTGTTTATCCATGGTGTTTCCCACAGATTTTTTTAGTTCTTTTACTATGACCTCTTGGCCGTAGCCTCCGGACCGTGCTCTAGCCTCCTTCCTATTCACTGTTATGATTTTTTTTGGTATAACTTGGCATGGGTCAAGTGTCTTCTTAGGGGCCAGTATTCCATATACATGCATATTTATATATATGCATCTCTGATACTACATGGTGCACGTTTATGTACAGTGTATCTCTTTTTTATTGAAGAGAGAACTTTTTCATATTTAGCAAAGTGTACATTAGGTTAAAAAAAAAATATTTTCCAATATCCTATAGTTCACTTTTTGCTTGTTATACTTCATTAATCATTTTATACACTCACACATTTTTTTTCTCTTGCAATGTTAACTGTTCCCATCATTTGTTTAACAGTATATATTGTATGTATATATCATTATTTCACATCCTTTTTGTGATGACTGAATGAGTATTTATTGAAATGTTGTCTTTATAAAAAAAAGTATATGTGCAAGACCTCATTTCAATAAACGTTGTGATGGAATACTGGCCCTATCTGTGGGAAACACCATGGATAGCCTTTCACTGATTTATTATTATTATACATTGTGGGATATTAACAGAAAATACAAAAAAATATCAAAATAAAAGAAATGTAAAAAAAATGGGAGCTTACAGTGATGGGATAAAGCATGGACATGTCTACTGCTGGGTTTTGTTTAACTTTTTTTTGTGTTACTTTAACTGACTCACACATTGTAATGGAAACTTAATTTTTATATCCCATGATTTGTTTAACTTTAATCATTAGAAACATATCGTTTTACACTTTTTTGGTGAAATGAATATGGGCAAAGTGACTATACTTTAATTTTTTTCTAGAGAGCCTCATGCTTTAAATGCTTTTTCCCCTTTTGCATAATACATGTGGATTCACAAGTGCAGCCATTATTGGCTACCCAATGGGCCCTTTTCTTTTCTTTATAATGAATACATACATTCATACATACACCTGTACATACATACATATTGGTATTTATATAGTGCCTTTACAAGAACATGATTCTTATATTCCTCCCATAACTTTTCTTTTCTTTATAATGAATACATACATTCATACATACACCTGTACATACATACATATTGGTATTTATATAGTGCCTTTACAAGAACATGATTCTTATATTCCTCGCATAACTTTTCTTTTCTTTATAATGAATACATACATTCATACATACACCTGTACATACATACATATTGGTATTTATATAGTGCCTTTACAAGAACATGATTCTTATATTCCTCGCATAACCTCTCCCTAACCACACTCTCCTGCTCCTCCCATACCAGACCCCCCCCCCTTCATCCCTTCCAATCGTATGGCACACCTCCTCGTTCCCTCTCTCACCCCTATCCTATCTAGAGACCAAGGGGTCACACATGTCTTTGCTGGTAGAAGGATTGCACAAACCCATCTCTTCCTCATGTTTCTGCTCCTCCAAGGTTGTCTCTTCCATGGTGTGATCCATGTGATGATGATGCAGAAAGAAGTCTGTGTTTGAAGTCACCAACTACTCTTCTGGGTCCTACCTGACACCTGAACTGTGATGATTCACGCAACAGGTTGGCACTGGGTAGATGATAAGCAGGTTCTTAGAGTCAACGGGTAAGGAAGTCATACTTTTATGTAGCATTAATGCCTGCAAATGCAATGACATTTTCTCTATCAGTGGTACAAAAAAAATGAAAATTATTTGGGATTTATATATTACACATTGGACACGATTGGAAGAGAGTTAAAACAGGAGGGTTTAATGGGATCACATTTCTCTATCAATTGAACAAAATTATAAGAAATATTTAGAATATATAGATTACACATTGGACACAGTTTAGAAGGATTAGTAAAACATGATGGGTAAGATAGGAGGGGTTGAAGTTCTTACCTATTTTCCAGACTAGTTATAATGACAAAGGTCAGACCATTTCATTTCATGTCATGTCATTCCTACATTTCATTTCTACATTTCATTCCTACATTTCTTGATATAATTTTAATTCAACATTCTATATTCTAACAATGCAATTTGTATATAGGCAGAAACTAAACCTAAGAAAAGAAGCAAAACGGGATAAAATGATAATAAAGTCCATGATCAAAAAAATATCCCAAACAAGGGCAGATTGATCCGAATTCCCTACTGGTTCCTCCATTCCACAGAGGATTTTTAATTGGTTTCAGAGTGTCTAAGTCACTATGTGGAAGGAATCCAAATCATAGAGGGCATTACATGTGTACCCTTGATTCAAAATGCAGAGAGTCATGGACAAAGTCATGGACAAATTCATGAGAAAGGCTCCTTCGTGTACTGGCCCTCCGTTTTTACCTCCGATCCCTAGGGCGATGGGAACTTTAGCCCAGATTGACATTAAAGCAATTGCTTTATGCAGTCTGGTTTGCACAAAGATGCAGCATTTTCATATTCAGCTATCCTCCAAGTTTTGCCACACCTCCTTTATAAGATGTAACATATACATGTAGAACATCTTAGAAGAGTTCACCATCATTTGTTTGACTCTTGGTGAAAGAGGGATGATGAATTTGACTGTATTGATTACATGTATAAATCTTTATCAAGAATTATCATTATTATTGGTACCAGTTGTCATGGTAAGCTTGGCTACCTCATCAATTCAGGGCAATTCATGCTTGAGTATTTGATGCAAGCAATGATGGAGTATATCAGAATCATATCAGAAGTATCGCTGTCATTTAGTTGCACCTTGTAAATCATGTCTGACATCATGTCTGAACTTTCAGTTTACCCTGAGCTGGTATAATAATACTACAGCATTTGTTATGCGCCATCAATCTAGTAAACTATTCTAAGGCACAGAGGGAGATTATTACCCTGGCTTTAGCACGGCTGCCATTACAACGCTCTAGCATTTCAAGGAATTAATTCCTTCCAGGTACCCATTTACATCACATGGGCTGAGTGTGGCAAATGTAGATCAATGTCTTGCCAAAGGACATTGTTGTACATGATGTTAGTGGTCATTGATGCCAACAATCTGTAATGCATGTATGCTAGGAGACCAGTCTGAAACCACTGCTTTTCCTATTGCAATGATTTATGCCAACAGAAATGGCATTTAATAGATAGAACTCCCATTTTTTCTTCCTCTATCAAAAGCATCCACAATTTGTTCATAATGCTTGACTGAAATATATATGCTATTCTGACAATAGCTTCAAAATAGGATGGGTCATATATGCTTGATATGTTCCCCCAAGGAGGCAAGTTGGCTCAGTCGGTAAAGTGTATGCCTGTCGAACCAAAGATCTTGGGTTCAAATCCAACCTAGGCGGATGACTAAAGCCTGCATTGTGTGTTAACGTGCCCCTCCCATTGTTGCTGTGTTAAGTGGAAAACACTCTGTCCCTCAGATAGGACTTTAAATGGAGCCCCTGTGTAGAGGAGAATCACCACCTTTGCACGTTAAGAACCCACTGCACTATTCGTATAAGAGTAGGGGAAAACCCCGGTGTAGTGATCCACCTGCACACCCCCAATCAGTTATACTGGGAGGAGAGATCCGAGGTTTACAGTGATTCAGTTCGCTTTTCGCCTCCCAGGCACAGGTGACGCCAAATACTACTTAATAATAATAATAATAATAAATGGGAGCTATTAGAAGCACAGTAATTCCATCTCGTAATTTTGTAATCACATCAATGTGACTGACTCTCCTGCCACATCATTCCAACTTCATTGTGATGAATATTATGTATGATACGTACATCGACCGTCATTGTCATCTTGGTCAGCATTTTTACAGCTCCTACTGTTTTTGCAAAAACAAACTTTCTTGTCTTTGTCTAGTCTCTGAAGTAAAACAGGAGTTTTAGAAGACAGTGCAATTATGCATTGTCTGAGAGATTAGTTGACCTCTGATTCACATATGTACTCCCATGTTCTTGACTCACAGCTATTTCACTCAGGAACATTCTCAGGTTTTTTTCTCATTCAGACTTTGCTGATTTTTGTGGAAAAATTCCTTGATGTTCTCTGGAAGGACAAGACATGTCCTAATTTTTCCTGATTAGTTTCAAGGATAAATTATTTGAATTCTTAACACATTTTTATGAATAATGACAGTTAGGACCAGCGTACCCTGTAACCTTTCATCTGTATGACTAGACAATCTTATGACTGGCAGGGCAGAACCCTAATTGAGGTTAACGTTTACTTTGCTGATTATGAATCAGATCTTAATATCCAAATGATGTTGATTAAGAGCTAGGTCCCATATTGTTTCAGGAAAAAGTTTCTTTCCGGAATTTGAGAGGTGATGATTATGAGCATCTTTCTGAGGTTTCAAAGATGCTATATAGAATGCTTCATCAATTTGGATGAGGTTGCCTGTTCAAAGCAAACATGGCCGCATGCCTGCATGCCAGAAACACCTTCCTGCAAAGCTACATAGATTAAGTGTTTTACCCCAATCAAGTTTGACTTGCAAAAAAGAATAAGGAATGGTCATTGACATTACAGTACTCCCAAATTTGGCTGTACAGCATGCAACTGGCATGAGGTAATTTCACCCATGCCAAGTAGTAGCCAGCTATATGTGGACTACACCAAATGTAATGTTTTGATTACCCCTCACCAGTGTGCGCATAAATTAGTTTAGTGGTGGTTATTTTACCTGACTGCTAAGAAAGCATAAATGCTTGTTAGTAAGCAACCAGAGGACTGACGGCTTTAGGTCCACTCCGAGGGACCTGGTAATGAGGGTTAATGCCTTACCAATACCAGAGGGCACTTTAGCGCATCGACTTAATTTTGAACCCGGGTCACCAGATTACGAGACCATGCACTGCTCGGCCCAACAGAGCTATCGCGCCTCCTCATAAACAGCAATGATGATAATAATTATAAGATGGAATATTTTAATAGCACTAGCTCTTTAACATACATGGAGCTCCTTTCTGTCATGCATATGATATCAAACACTCCCAAGGGAGCAGAGATGGTGCATACATTGTGTAGTGCACAATAATAGTGATTGTGTTGTGCTATTATATCTACAGAAAGTGCTATAATTGATATACATATTTTTTTTTTATCAACAAAAATTTGAAACTTAATTGGAACAATAGTCACTAGAGTTAAAAATAGATCAATGTGCCCTTCTTGGAGGTATTCATTTAGAAGATCATGTTTGTCTTTTTTTTTTGGGGGGGGCTGGGTGGGGTCTGATTTCTGTTTATAATATATTTTCATTTCCATCTAGGTTATTTCCATCCATCCTTTCATCTTTTCTCTCTTATATATGCTCATCTTTTTCTTCAAATAGTAGATATTCCCAACCATACAAGTACTAAAAAACATACAGTAGTGATACATTTTCTCAGACATAGCATTAAAGTAATTTTTATATCCAAACACAATTCCCCCAAGGTTTTAGTAATCAGACTTGTCAAACATGTGATGGGTTTGTGTTATGGAAGGGGTAACTGGGGGACTGGGGACTGGGGTAACAAGGGGTAACATGGGTACGGGGGGGGGTGGGGGTGGGGGGGGGGGGGGGGGGGGGGGGGGGGGGGGGGGGGGGGGGAGGGGGGGGTAGGGGGGGGGGGGGGGGGGGGGGGGGGGCGGGGGGTGGGGGTGGGGTGGAACGGGGTATTGGGTAACATGGGGTAACAGGGTGATTGGGGGTAACATGGGGGTAACATGGGCATTAGGGTAACATGGGGGTAACAGGGCATTGGGGGTAACATGAGGATTGGTTGTAAAATGGGAGTAACATGGGGGTAACAGGGGGATTGAGGGCTAGGGATATTGGGGTATTCGAGGTTACACAGGGGTATTGGGGGTAACATGTGGTATTGGGGGGTAAAAATGGTATTGGGGGTAACATGGGGGTAGCAGGGGTAACATGGGGGAAACAGGGGGTTTTGGGTGTTACACGGGGGTATGGAAACATTTTGGTTATTTTAGGGAAAGAGAAAATGGTGCATTGATGGCAATTAAATGCTAATGAAAGATGACTGTCCATCCTAGTTGGCTCTTTGAAACCTGCATCATCTATTCAGTGTCTAACTTGTTGTTTGAGTCTGATCAGTTTAGATGTCAAGCAGGATTCAGGAGAGATGTTGATGGATTCAAGCAGAGACTTCTGACTGCATCATTGGATCATGGATCACTCTTATGGGAGAGGCATTCCTGGGGGACAGAACATTAGGAACAGATGGGTAAGTGCAATCTAACTACCAGTATGAGAGATGTGTGTCATCTTAGCCTCTTGATAGGAACCCCATCTTTCCAACTTCATCATTTGTTACACCCCTCCCTCAAGATTACAATAACCATTTTTCAATCTCCTCTATTTGAAATAAAAAAAACTATTTTATAAACAACAGCATTACAAAGCCTCTTCCTCCATAGAGGCCTTCCGGAGCCTCCTCCTCTCTCCTCGGCCTTCCGGAGACTCCTCCTCCTCGGCCTTCCGGAGACTCCTCCTCCTCCTCGGCCTTGCGGAGAGTCCTTCTCCTCCTCGGCCTTGCGGAGACTCCTCCTCCTCCTCGGCCTTGCGGAGAGTCCTCCTCCTCGGCCTTCCGGAGACTCCTCTCCTCGTCCTCGGCCCTTGCGGAGACTCCTCCTCCTCCTCCTCCTCCTCGGCCTTCCGGAGACTCTTCCTCCTCCTCCTCGTCCTTCCGGAGAGTCCTCCTCCTCCTCGGCCTTCCGGAGACTCCTCCTCCTCCTCGGCCTTCCGGAGACTCCTCCTCCTCCTCCTCGGCCTTCCAGAGAGTACTCCTCCTCCTCGGCCTTCAGAAGACTCCTCCTCCTCCTCCTCGGCCTTCCGGAGACTCCTCTTCCTCCTCCTCCTCGGCCTTGCGGAGAGTCCTCCTCCTCCTCGGCCTTCCGGAGACTCCTCCTCCTCCTCCTCGGCCTTGCGGAGAGTCCTCCTCCTCCTCGGCCTTCCGGAGACTCCTCCTCCTCCTCGGCCTTCCGGAGACTCCTCCTCCTCCTCCTCGGCCTTCCGGAGCCTCCTCCTCCTCGGCCTTCCAGAGACTCCTCCACCTCGTCCTCGGCCTTCCTGAGACTCCTCCTCGGCCTTCCGGAGACTCCTCCTCCTCCTCCTCTGCCTTCCGGAGACTCCTCCTCCTCGGCCTTCCGGAGCCTCCTCCTCCCCCGAGGCCATCCGAAGCCTCCTCCCGCCTCCTTCTCCGCCTCCTCCGAGGCCTTCCGGAGCTTCCTCCTCCACTTCCGAGGCCTTCCGGAGCCTCCTCCTTGTCCTCCCAGGCCTTCCGGAGCCTCCTCCTCTTCCCAGGTCTTCCGGAGCCTTCTCCTCCTCCGAGGCCTTCCGAAGCCTCCTCCTCCTCTCCTCGGCCTTCCGGAGCCTCCTCCTCCTCCTCGGCCTTCCGGAGCCTCCTCCTCCTCCGAGGCCATCCGAAGCCTCCTCCGCCTCCTCCGAGGCCTTCCTCCGCCTCCTTCTCCGCCTCCTCCTAGGCCTTCCGGAGCCTCCTCCGAGGCCTTCCGGAGCTTCCTCCTCCACTTCCGAGGCCTTCCGGAGCCTCCTCCTCGTCTCCCAGCCTTCCGGAGCCTCCTCCTCCTCCCAGGTCTTCCGGAGCCTCCTCCTCCTCCGAGGCCTTCCGAGCCTCCTCCTCCTCCTCCAAGGCCTAACGGAGCCTCTTCCTCCTTTTTCGAGGCCTTCCAGAGACTCCTCCTCCTCGGAGGCCTGCAGAGTCTCCTCCTCCTCCGAGGCCTTACATAGCCTCCTCCTCCTCCGAGGCCCTTACAGAGTCTCCTCCTCCTCCTCCGAGGCCTTACAGAGCCTCCTCCTTCTCCTCCGAGGCCTTACAGAGTCTCCTCCTCCTCCTCCGAGGCCTTACAGAGCCTCCTCCTCCTCCGAGGCCTTACAGAGCCTCCTCCTCCTCCGAGGCCTTCAGAGCCTCCCCTCCTCCTCCGAGGCCTTACAGAGCCTCCTCCTCCTCGAGGCCTTACAGAGTCTCCTCCTCAGAGGCCTTACAGAGCTCCTCCTCCTCTCCGAGGCCTTCCAGAGCCTCCTCCTCCTTCGAGGCTTACAGAGTCTCCTCCTCCTCTCCGAGGCCTTACAGAGCCTCTCCTCCCCCGAGGCCTTCAGAGCCTCCTCCTCCTCCTCCTCCGAGGCCTTACATTTATGTAACCAACTCGTCTCCTCTTATCCCTGCAAGGTTCTTTTCCCATCCACCACCGATACAATCGCGGTGATATGCAATGTTACATATACATACATGTATGTTCTTCTTCCACCAAAGAAATATTGCATGGTTATGAACTTTCGAAAGGGCTTCAGTGCATTAACTTTGTATTGAACTGAGGATCACCCTACTACTACCCTATTGACACTTCATTGTACACGTACTCCAAACCTTCCACTTGCAATTACGTAAACAATTGCTGGTTTTGCAATCCATTGTCCTCCTTCATACATCTTGGAGAATAGCAAAATTATTCCAATACCATTGCTCACTCTTTCAACTATGCCATCGCTCCCCTAGTTTTTCTCATCATTGCCCATTCCCAAACATTGCCATGGCAGCAAAGATTACTGATTCAATGTTTGTTTTTCATCCACCGGCCTTCCGTGATAAAAGTTTTTATGAAAAGTTTCATGTTTCCTTCTTGCCAATGTTTACAATTGGAGTTTTCCAAATAGACTGATTGCAAAAAGCACCAGCTGGGTTGTGAATAAAGCATAGTCCAGTCCTAAAACCAGAGTTTTCTCTCTCCTCACTCTGCTGTTGTGAATCCTTGTAATGTCATTACGTTAATCCTTCCTCAATCTCTTCATTCGTTGTTATCATTATTATTCTTATAATCTGTGAAATTGTATGGTGACAAGAAATGTATACCTGTCTTTGCAATGATTTGTTTCCCCTTCATCCCGGATTGTGTGATGCTTCTTCCACTATTTCCATTAACAGTCGGGGACTAAAGATTGTTTGTGGTGCATTTCTCTCCCCTCTTTGCATCAATCTAATCCAGGAATTTATAATGCGCCAATATCTAGTTGCCTAATCAAAGGCACTGATGAGACTGAAAAACTACCAAAAATGTCTGTTCATGATTCTAACTGGGAAAGACAAAAAAGCAGTGACTATAATTGTAAGCAATCCGAAATAGGTATGTCTTTAGTTTGTTCTAAAAGTGAATAACTGGTGACAAGACCGAAGGATTTGGGAAGACCATTCCGCAATCTTGATGCAGAGGCAGTAAAAGATTGATCACCTAGAAGAGAGCATGTTCGTGGGACTCTCAAGCAGGTATTTACCTGCATGATTGCAAATTAGTTTGAGGGTTATAAATAAGCAATGAGTCTGAAGGTACACAGGGGTGTACACATCATATCCATGCATCAACAATGGAGGAATATGTTGAGAAAAAAATTGTGTGTGGCATTCCTCCTCTCTCTCTCTCTCTCTCTCTCTTTGCCAACAGTTGGGAATAAAGATTGTGTGATGTATTCCTCCTCTCCCTGTACTAGTGGATAATACAAACTGTGTAATATGCTCTCTTTCCATCTACATGGAAAGAATAATGATTGTATGATGCATTCCTCTGCTCTTTCCACTAACAATGGAGGAACAACAAATTTGTGATATGTTACTCTTCTCTGCTCTTTACATCATCGGTGAGGAATAGAATAGAAGATTATAATGCATTACTACTCTTTCCATCAAGAGTATGGGAATATAAGTTGTACAATGCGTTCCTCTGCTCTTTCTGTCAACAATGGAAATACAAAATGTATGATGTGTTCCTCTGCCCTGGTTACAGTTGGGGAATAAAGATTGTGTTGTATGTTCCTCCACTCTTTCAGCAGAGAAAGAATAAAGATTTTGTGATGTGATCCCCCTTCACATAAAAAATGGGGGAAAAAGATTGAGATATATTAGTTGCTCTTTCCGCCAACAGTGGAGAGGAAAATTGTATGATGCGTTCCTCCTCTCTTTTTCCATCAACAGCGGAGGAATAATAAATTGTAATGTGTTCCTCCCTCTTCCCATCATTATTATGATGCGTTCCACCTTTTCCCTTAGCAAATGTTGACGTACTAAAGATGTGTGATGCGTTCTTCTGCTCTTCATGCAACAATGGAGGAATAAAGATTGTAATACATTCCCGTGCTCTTTCAATTAACAGTGAAGTAATATAATTTGTTTGATATGCTCCTCACTCTTCTGCTATCATCAGTAGCGGAATGAAACTGTATGATGCGTTCTTCCCTGCTTTCATTCACAGCGGAGTGGAAGAAAATGTGTGATGTGTCCCTCCCCTAGCTCTTCCCATCAAAAGTGGAGATTGCTATTTCCGCAACAATTGAGAAATAAAAATTGTATGCTTGGATTCCTTCTCTCTTGCATTAACAGTGGAGAAAGGAAAATTTGTGATGCGTTCCGATGCTCTTCACATCAAAGGTGGGGAATAAAGATTGTGTGATGCGTTCCTTGCTCTTTTCATCTATGGAGGAGGAATACAAATAAAATTGTATAATAATAATAAAGTTTGTGTGATAAGTTCCTCCTATCTTTCCATCAACAGGGTAAAGATAAAAAAAATTGTATGATGCATTCTTGGCTCTTTGCATCAACAGTGGGGGATTTAAGATTTTGTGTGCATTCGTCTGTTCTTTCCACCAACAATGGAGAAATAAAAATTGTATGATGCGCTTCTCCCATCTTAACCATCAACAGCTAGCAGAGGAATGAAAATTGTGTGATGCGTTCCTCTGCTCTATTAGCAACATTGGAGGAATACAATTTTGTGTGATGCGTTCCTTTGCTCTTTCAGCAACATTGGAGGAATACAAATTGTGTGATCGTTCCTCTGCTCTTTCAGC
>NW_022145598.1:32702985-32800485 GCF_000002235.5 Strongylocentrotus purpuratus
ACACTTTCTGCATGCTAATGACTTTACAAAATGTGCCGATTTACTGATTTGACGCTTTCGGGATCATTATTATCATCATTTTTGTAGTCCGATGTTGTCAAGATTGCCCGTATTTTTTTTCTTTCAGTTACTGATATTACTGATATAATAGTGAGGTTTTATGTTTATTTCATTTAATTTGCAACTGCTGACTTAAACTTAAAGTGATATGACAAGAGGCCACTGCCCTCACATAGTAATAATGAATAGAACACGGGTCTATTCAATTCAGTATATGCTACGAATTCTATAACAGGGCACCAATGAATAGGGAAGCTTGGCTGATTTCGATTCTGTTTTCAATAGCTTGCACCTGCAATTTTTGAATAGTTACGTAACAAACTACTCAGCTCTTTCTGACATGGCATCAATAATATTAGTGAATTGAAAACAAACCTGACCCTCCCTTCATTGAGTGACTTTTGTTTGGTCAAATGCGAGGATTACCAAAGAGTAGTAATAATAGCATTCCTGACATTGCAACAATGACCCCGTTATTTTGATGCATTGTCCCTAAACCTACCGAAGAGGCTCTTTGTCCTTGTCTGGGAGGACAAGCACTTTAGACTGGGGGCTGTAGTCCTGATTTCAAGAAAGGAAAACAATTTCGGGACAGTTCAAATAATGCTTGGAAATGAAATTCAAATGATACCGTTTTTAAAAACCAAAAGATATGGTTTGAGGACAAGAAGCAGGATGTAATTCATTGCTCGGCAATCTTGACTGTATTTAAAACAGAAGCATCCAATATACCTGATATTTAATAGTACTGTACAATGTCAATTAAATAAAATAACTAAATAAACAAACAAATAATGGACCTCTTTAGCCAAGACTGTGGATTTTTATTGTTGAGCACTAAATGATTCTGCCTCGGTCATACAGGCTAGGTGGGGAATGCTTTCAATAGACTTAAATTTGAAAGGCCCTTTGTATCACTTCGTGCAAAATGACATAGGCACTTCTAATAAATTTATACGAGAAGTAAAACCCTGTTCATCATTGTTTTCGTGTTGCAAAGTTGTTTACAGACTGAAAAAGAGATAGTACGGGGACTGTAGAGAGTGATAAAACTAGGAAATTATAATTGCAAATGTAAAACAACGTTGTAAACCTAGCAATAAGAGGCTCTTGAATGCAGTTTTTAAATGGACATGGCTTTGGGCTACCCGCTACCGCCGCCAGGCTATACGCTGCTTGCCACTACTGTCGATTGCCAGCTAGCTGTCGATTGCCAGCTAGCTGTCGATTGCCAGCTAGCTGTCGATTGCCAGCTAGCTGTCGATTGCCAGCTAGCTGTCGATTGCCAGCTAGCTGTCGATTTGCCAGCTAGCTGTCGATTGCCACTAGCTGTCGATTGCCAGCTAGCTGTCGATTGCCAGCTAGCTGTCGATTGCCACTAGCTGTCGATTGCCAGCTAGCTGTCGATTGCCAGCTAGCTGTCGATTGCCAGCTAGCTGTCGAGAATGGGGACCCCCTGGCGATTAATGTGGGGGGGGGGGTGTTTTTTCAAATTTTCGAGGGCCAAACAAAAAATAGTGTCTCTCCCTCTTCCCCCTCTACCACTGAGTGAAATATCGGCCGGCACGATTTTTTTTATTTCAGCACATTAATTTCAAATTGATTTCAAGTTTGGGCCCCCCTAAGAAATCCTGAATCCGCGCCGATACCCACCCCCCCCCCCCCCCCAAAAATAAAAATCCCAAGGCTCCCTGTAGTTTTTTTCTACATTGCTCCCCCCCCCCCCCGCAAAAGGTCCCTATTTTCTCATTGTTTTACATCAACAACAACAACAACAATAATATTTATTATAAAACTCCAAAATTGGTTTGTTTTTATAAAATAATAATATCTGCCCGGCAAAATATTTGAAGTAAGTATGTAGATTAAGATCATCAGACTTTATTACACTGATGGGTGTATTGGGTTCTCTTCACTTGTCTCTTTCTGGCTCTCTTTCTCTTTCTCTCTCTCTCTCTCTCTCTCATTGGGACTGAAAAGTATTGAATGTAATAATGTTTGATAAATAGATAAAACAGGATTCCTGTCCTTCTTGTACTTCGTAAATATATACTTTACCTTGCTTACAAGTTAATTGCAAGCTCATTGTATAGATCAATTAAGAGAATAGCAATAAATATGGACTTTGAGTGAGATCAAAATGGTTTGACATCAGTTTTTTCTTTTTCAAAGATTAAAAAAAAAGCAACAGCTGGGTGTCGAACCCGATACCTTCCAGTTACCAGGCGATTGCCTACCCCTAGACTAAAGTGTCACATTGCTAATCTCCATGTTTTTTTTTTCATACTTATACTTATTGTTTGTAGATGTAGCAAAAGAAAAAAACGCAACAGCTGGGGGTCGAACCCGATACCTTCCAGTTACCAGGCGATTGCCTACCCACTAGACTAAAGTGTCACATTGCTAATCTCCATGTTTTTTTTTTCATACTTATACTTATTGTTGTAGATGTAGCAAAAGAAAAAAACGCAACAGCTGGGGGTCGAACCCGATACCTTCCAGTTATCAGACGATTGCCTACCCACTAGACTAAAGTGTCACATTGCTAATCTTCATGTATTCTTCATACTTACACTAATTGTTGTAGATGTAGCAAAAGATGTTTTCTGACTAATTCAGAGAGTCGCTTGTTAAAGAAAGAGTATTACATGCTATTTTTTCTTTTTTGAGGGGGGGGGGGTGTTCCCCTTTAAAAAAGAGATGACAAGTCAATATTATGGGAGTGAAGAAAAAAAATAACATGGGTTTATATAAAGGAGAAACTGAGACTCGAACCGAGTACATTGCATTGTGAAGTGATCACTTTTATCCACAAGACCATTTTGCCTCACCGTGATAACTGGTTCGCTTTTTGTTGTTAACACTTTCTGCATGCTAATGACTTTACAAAATGTGCCGATTTACTGATTTGACGCTTTCGGGATGCATTATTATCATCATTTTTGTAGTCCGATGTTGTCAAGATTGCCCGTATTTTTTTTCTTTCAGTTACTGATATTACTGATATAAATAGTGAGGTTTTATGTTTATTTCATTTAATTTGCAAACTGCTGACTTAAACTTAAAGTGATATGACAAGAGGCCACTGCCCTCACATAGTATAATGAATAGAACACGGGTCTATTCAATTCAGTATATGCTACGAATTCTATAACAGGGCACCAATGAATAGGGAAGCTTGGCTATTCGATTCTGTTTTCAATAGCTTGCACCTGCAATTTTTGAATAGTTTACGTAACAAACTACTCAGCTCTTTCTGACATGGCATCAATAATATTAGTGAATTGAAAACAAACCTGACCCTCCCTTCATTGAGTGACTTTTGTTTGGTCAAATGCGAGGATTACCAAAGAGGAGGTAATAATAGCATTCCTGACATTGCAACAATGACCGCGTTATTTTGATGCATTGTCCCTAAACCTACCGAAGAGGCTCTTTGTCCTTGTCTGGGAGGACAAGCACTTTAGACTGGGGCTTGTAGTCTGATTTCAAGAAGGAAAACAATTTCGGGACAGTTCAAAATAATGCTTGAAATGGAAATTCAAATGATACCGTTTTAAAAAACCAGAAAGATTATGGTTTGAGGACAAGAAGCAGGATGTAATTCATTGCTCGGCAATCTTGACTGTATTTAAACAGAGCATCCAATATACCTGATATTTAATAGTACTGTACAATGTCAATTAAATAAAATAACTAAATAAAACAAACAAATAATGGACCTCTTTAGCCAAGACTGTGGATTTTTATTGTTGAGCACTAAATGATTCTGCTCGGTCATACAGGCTAGGTGGGTGGAATGCTTTCAATAGACTTAAATTTGAAAGGCCCTTTGTATCACTTCGTGCAAAATGACATAGGGCACTTCTAATAAATTTTATACGAGAAGTAAAACCCTGTTCATCATTGTTTTCGTGTTGCAAAGTTGTTTACAGACTGAAAAGAGATAGTACGGGACTGTAGAGAGTGAATAAAACTAGGAAATTATAATTGCAAATGTAAAACAACGTTTTAAAACCTAGCAATAAGAGGCTCTTGAATGCAGTTTTTTAAATGTACATGGCTTTGGGGATTGCCAGCTAGCTGTCGATTGCCCAGCTGAGCTGTCGATTGCCAGCTACTGTCGATTGCCAGCTAGCTGTCGATTGCCAGCTAGCTGTCGATGCCATAGCTGGACCCCCCTGTCGATTTAATGGTTGGGGGTGGGGGGTGATTTTTCAAATTTTCGAGGGCCAAAACAAAAAATAGTGCTCTCTATCCCCTCGAACCACTGAGTGAAATATCGGCCGGCACGATTTTTTTTTTTTCAGCACATTAATTTTCAAATTGATTTCAAGTTTGGGCCCCCCTAAGAAATCCTGAATCCGCGCCGATACCCCACCCCCCCCCCCCCCAAATAAAAATCCCAAGGCTCCCCTGTAGTTTTTTTCTACATTGCCCCCCCCCCCCCCGCAAAAGGTCCCTATTTTCTCATTGTTTTACATCAACAACAACACAACAATATAATTTTATTATAAACTCCAAAATTGGTTTGTTTTTATAAATAATAATATCTGCCCGGCAAAATATTTGAAGTAAGTATGTAGATTAAGATCATCAGACTTTATTACACTGATGAGGTGTATTGGGTTCTCTTCACTTGTCTCTTTCTGGCTCTCTTTCTCTTTCTCTCTCTCTCTCTCTCTCTCTCTCTCATTGGGACTGAAAAAGTATTGAATGTAATAATGTTTGATAAATAGATAAAACAGGATTCCTGTCCTTCTTGTACTTCGTAAATATAATACTTTACCTTGCTTACAAGTTAATTGCAAGCTCATTGTATAGATCATTAATAGAATAGCAATAAATATGGACTTTGAGTGAGATCAAAATGGGTTTGACATCAGTTTTTCTTTTTTCAAAGATTAAAAAAAAAGCAACAGCTGGGTGTCGAACCCGATACCTTCCAGTTCCAGGGCGATTGCCTACCCACTAGACTAAAGTGTCACATTGCTAATCTCCATGTTTTTTTTTTTTTCATACTTATACTTATTGTTGTAGATGTAGCAAAAGAAAAAAACGCAACAGCTGGGGGTCGAACCCGATACCTTCCAGTTACCAGGCGATTGCCTACCCACTAGACTAAAGTGTCACATTGCTAATCTCCATGTTTTTTTTTCATACTTATACTTATTGTTGTAGATGTAGCAAAAGAAAAAAAACGCAACAGCTGGGGGTCGAACCCGATACCTTCCAGTTATCAGACGATTGCCTACCCACTAGACTAAAGTGTCACATTGCTAATCTTCATGTATTCTTCATACTTACACTAATTGTTGTAGATGTAGCAAAAGATGTTTTCCTGACTAATTCAGAGAGTCGCTTGTTAAAGAAAGAGTATTACATGCTATTTTTTCTTTGTTGAGGGGGGGGGGGTGTCCCCTTTAAAAAGAGATGACAAGTCAATATTATGGAGTGAAGAAAAAAAAATAACATGGGTTTATATAAAGGAAAACTGAGACTCGAACCGAGTACATTGCATTGTGAAGTGATCACTTTTATCCACAAGACCATTTTGCCTCACCGTGATAACTGGTTCGCTTTTTGTTGTTAACACTTTCTGCATGCTAATGACTTTACAAAATGTGCCGATTTACTGATTTGACGCTTTCGGGATGCATTATTATCATCATTTTTTGTAGTCCGATGTTGTCAAGATTGCCCGTATTTTTTTTCTTTCAGTTACTGATATTACTGATATAATAGTGAGGTTTTTGTTTATTTCATTAATTTGCAAACTGCTGACTTAAACTTAAAGTGATATGACAAGAGGCCACTGCCCTCACATAGTATAATGAATAGAACACGGGTCTATTCAATTCAGTATATGCTACGAATTCTATAACAGGGCACCAATGAATAGGGAAGCTTGGCTATTCGATTCTGTTTTTCAATAGCTTGCACCTGCAATTTTTGAATAGTTACGTAACAAACTACTCAGCTCTTTCTGACATGGCATCAATAATATTAGTGAATTGAAAACAAACCTGACCCTCCCTTCATTGAGTGACTTTTGTTTGGTCAAATGCGAGGATTACCAAAGAGGAGGTAATAATAGCATTCCTGACATTGCAACAATGACCGCGTTTATTTTGATGCATTGTCCCTAAACCTACCGAAGAGGCTCTTTGTCCTTGTCTGGGAGGACAAGCACTTTAGACTGGGGCTGTAGTCTGATTTCAAGAAAGGAAAACAATTTCGGGACAGTTCAAAATAATGCTTGGAAATGGAAATTCAAATGATACCGTTTTAAAAACCAGAAAGATATGGTTTGAGGACAAGAAGCAGGATGTAATTCATTGCTCGGCAATCTTGACTGTATTTAAAACAGAGCATCCAATATACCTGATATTTAATAGTACTGTACAATGTCAATTAAATAAATAACTAAATAAACAAACAAATAATGGACCTCTTTAGCCAAGACTGTGGTTTTTATTGTTGAGCACCTAAATGATTCTGCTCGGTCATACAGGCTAGGTGGGGGAATGCTTTCAATAGACTTAAATTTGAAAGGCCCTTTGTATCACTTCGTGCAAAATGACATAGGGCACTTCTAATAAATTTATACGAGAAGTAAACCCTGTTCATCATTGTTTTCGTGTTGCAAAGTTGTTTACAGAGACTGAAAAAGATAGTACGGGACTGTAGAGAGTGAATAAAACTAGGAAATTAATTGCAAATGTAAACAACGTTGTAAACCTAGCAATAAGAGGCTCTTGAATGCAGTTTTTAAATGGACATTGCCAGCTAGCTGTCCGATTGCCAGCTAGCTGTCTGTCCTATGTGTCCAGCTAGCTGTCTAAGGATGGGCCCCCCTAGGCGATTATTTTGGGCGGTGGGTGGGGGGGTGATTTTTTTCAAATTTTCCGAGGGCCAACAAAAAAAATAGTGCTCTCTTCCCCCTCTACCACTGAGTGAAATATCGGCCGGCACAGATTTTTTTTTATTTCAGCACATTAAATTTCAAATTGATTTCAAGTTTGGGGGCCCCCCTAAGAAATCCTGAATCCGCGCCGATACCCACCCCCCCCCCCCCCCAAATAAAAATCCCAAGGCTCCCCTGTAGTTTTTTTCTACATTGCTCCCCCCCCCCCGCAAAAGGTCCCTATTTTCTCATTGTTTTACATCAACAACAACAACAACAACAATAATATTTATTATAAAACTCCAAAATTGGTTTGTTTTTATAAATAATAATATCTGCCCGGCAAAATATTTGAAGTAAGTATGTAGATTAAGATCATCAGACTTTATTACACTGATGAGTGTATTGGGTTCTCTTCACTTGTCTCTTTCTGGCTCTCTTTCTCTTTCTCTCTCTCTCTCTCTCTCTCTCATTGGGACTGAAAAAGTATTGAATGTAATAATGTTTGATAAATAGATAAAACAGGATTCCTGTCCTTCTTGTACTTCGTAAATATAATACTTTACCTTGCTTACAAGTTAATTGCAAGCTCATTGTATAGATCAATTAAGAGAATAGCAATAAATATGGACTTTGAGTGAGATCAAAATGGGTTTGACATCAGTTTTTCTTTTTCAAAGATTAAAAAAAAGCAACAGCTGGGTGTCGAACCGATACCTTTCCAGTTACCAGGCGATTGCCTACCCACTAGACTAAAGTGTCACATTGCTAATCTCCATGTTTTTTTTTTCATACTTATACTTATTGTTGTAGATGTAGCAAAAGAAAAAAACGCAACAGCTGGGGGTCGAACCCGATACCTTCCAGTTACCAGGCGATTGCCTACCCACTAGACTAAAGTGTCACATTGCTAATCTCCATGTTTTTTTTTCATACTTATACTTATTGTTGTAGATGTAGCAAAAGAAAAAAACGCAACAGCTGGGGGTCGAACCCGATA
The DNA here is from genome assembly GCF_000002235.5 of Strongylocentrotus purpuratus. NCBI lineage: Eukaryota > Metazoa > Echinodermata > Echinoidea > Camarodonta > Strongylocentrotidae > Strongylocentrotus > Strongylocentrotus purpuratus. Next base: position 32,710,953 of record NW_022145598.1, read on the forward strand.
CCTTCCAGTTATCAGACGATTGCCTACCCACTAGACTAAAGTGTCACATTGCTAATCTTCATGTATTCTTCATACTTACACTAATTGTTGTAGATGTAGCAAAAGATGTTTTCTGACTAATTCAGAGAGTCGCTTGTTAAAGAAAGAGTATTACATGCTATTTTTTCTTTGTTGAGGGGGGGGGGGGGGTGTCCCCTTTAAAAAAGAGATGACAAGTCAATATTATGGAGTGAAGAAAAAAAAATAACATGGGTTTATATAAAGGAGAAACTGAGACTCGAACCGAGTACATTGCATTGTGAAGTGATCACTTTTATTTATCCACAAGACCATTTTGCCTCACCGTGATAACTGGTTCGCTTTTTGTTGTTAACACTTTCTGCATGCTAATGACTTTACAAAATGTGCCGATTTACTGATTTGACGCTTTCGGGATGCATTATTATCATCATTTTTGTAGTCCGATGTTGTCAAGATTGCCCGTATTTTTTTTCTTTCAGTTACTGATATTACTGATATAATAGTGAGGTTTTATGTTTATTTCATTTAATTTGCAAACTGCTGACTTAAACTTAAAGTGATATGACAAGAGGCCACTGCCCTCACATAGTATAATGAATAGAACACGGGTCTATTCAATTCAGTATATGCTACGAATTCTATAACAGGGCACCAATGAATAGGGAAGCTTGGCTATTCGATTCTGTTTTCAATAGCTTGCACCTGCAATTTTTGAATAGTTACGTAACAAACTACTCAGCTCTTTCTGACATGGCATCAATAATATTAGTGAATTGAAAACAAACCTGACCCTCCCTTCATTGAGTGACTTTTGTTTGGTCAAATGCGAGGATTACCAAGAGGAGGTAATAATAGCATTCCTGACATTGCAACAATGACCGCGTTATTTTGATGCATTGTCCCTAAACCTACCGAAGAGGCTCTTTGTCCTTGTCTGGGAGGACAAGCACTTTAGACTGGGGCTGTAGTCTGATTTCAAGAAAGGAAAACAATTTCGGGACAGTTCAAAATAATGCTTGGAAATGGAAATTCAAATGATACCGTTTTAAAACCAGAAAGATATGGTTTGAGGACAAGAAGCAGGATGTAATTCATTGCTCGGCAATCTTGACTGTATTTAAAACAGAGCATCCAATATACCTGATATTTAATAGTACTGTACAATGTCAATTAAATAAAATAACTAAATAAACAAACAAATAATGGACCTCTTTAGCCAAGACTGTGGATTTTTATTGTTGAGCACTAAATGATTCTGCTCGGTCATACAGGCTAGGTGGGGGAATGCTTTCAATAGACTTAAATTTGAAAGGCCCTTTGTATCACTTCGTGCAAAATGACATAGGGCACTTCTAATAAATTTATACGAGAAGTAAAACCCTGTTCATCATTGTTTTCGTGTTGCAAAGTTGTTTACAGAAACTGAAAGAGATAGTACGGGACTGTAGAGAGTGAATAAAACTAGGAAATTATAATTGCAAATGTAAAACAACGTTGTAAACCTAGCAATAAGAGGCTCTTGAATGCAGTTTTTACTAAATGGACATTGCCAGCTAGCTGTCGATTGCCAGCTAGCTGTCGAGATGGGACCCCCCCTGGCGATTAATGTGGGGGGGGTGATTTTTTCAATTTTCGAGGGCCAAACAAAAAAATAGTGCTCTCTTTTCACCCCCTTCTATCCACTGAGTGAAATATCGGCCGGCACGATTTTTTTTTATTTCAGCACATTAAATTTCAAATTGATTTCAAGTTTGGGCCCCCCTAAGAAATCCTGAATCCGCGCCGATACCCACCCCCCCCCCCCAAATAAAAATCCCAAGGCTCCCCTGTAGTTTTTTCTACATTGCTCCCCCCCCCCCCCCGCAAAAGGTCCCTATTTTCTCATTGTTTTACATCAACAACAACAACAAAATATTTATTATAAAACTCCAAAATTGGTTTGTTTTTTTATAAATAATAATATCTGCCCGGCAAAATATTTGAAGTAAGTATGTAGATTAAGATCATCAGACTTTATTACACTGATGAGGTGTATTGGGTTCTCTTCACTTGTCTCTTTCTGGCTCTCTTTCTCTTTCTCTCTCTCTCTCTCTCTCTCTCATTGGGACTGAAAAAGTATTGAATGTAATAATGTTTGATAAATAGATAAAACAGGATTCCTGTCCTTCTTGTACTTCGTAAATATAATACTTTACCTTGCTTACAAGTTAATTGCAAGCTCATTGTATAGATCAATTAAGAGAATAGCAATAAATATGGACTTTGAGTGAGATCAAAATGGGTTTGACATCAGTTTTTCTTTTTCAAAGATTAAAAAAAAAGCAACAGCTGGGTGTCGAACCCGATACCTTCCAGTTACCAGGCGATTGCCTACCCACTAGACTAAAGTGTCACATTGCTAATCTCCATGTTTTTTTTTTCATACTTATACTTATTGTTGTAGATGTAGCAAAAGAAAAAAACGCAACAGCTGGGGGTCGAACCCGATACCTTCCAGTTACCAGGCGATTGCCTACCCACTAGACTAAAGTGTCACATTGCTAATCTCCATGTTTTTTTTTCATACTTATACTTATTGTTGTAGATGTAGCAAAAGAAAAAAACGCAACAGCTGGGGGTCGAACCCGATACCTTCCAGTTATCAGACGATTGCCTACCCACTAGACTAAAGTGTCACATTGCTAATCTTCATGTATTCTTCATACTTACACTAATTGTTGTAGATGTAGCAAAAGATGTTTTCTGACTAATTCAGAGAGTCGCTTGTTAAAGAAAGAGTATTACATGCTATTTTTTCTTTGTTGAGGGGGGGGGGTGTCCCCTTTAAAAAAGAGATGACAAGTCAATATTATGGAGTGAAGAAAAAAAAATAACATGGGTTTATATAAAGGAGAAACTGAGACTCGAACCGAGTACATTGCATTGTGAAGTGATCACTTTTATCCACAAGACCATTTTGCCTCACCGTGATAACTGGTTCGCTTTTTGTTGTTAACACTTTCTGCATGCTAATGACTTTACAAAATGTGCCGATTTACTGATTTGACGCTTTCGGGATGCATTATTATCATCATTTTTGTAGTCCGATGTTGTCAAGATTGCCCGTATTTTTTTTCTTTCAGTTACTGATATTACTGATATAATAGTGAGGTTTTATGTTTATTTCATTTAATTTGCAAACTGCTGACTTAAACTTAAAGTGATATGACAAGAGGCCACTGCCCTCACATAGTATAATGAATAGAACACGGGTCTATTCAATTCAGTATATGCTACGAATTCTATAACAGGGCACCAATGAATAGGGAAGCTTGGCTATTCGATTCTGTTTTCAATAGCTTGCACCTGCAATTTTTGAATAGTTACGTAACAAACTACTCAGCTCTTTCTGACATGGCATCAATAATATTAGTGAATTGAAAACAAACCTGACCCTCCCTTCATTGAGTGACTTTTGTTTGGTCAAATGCGAGGATTACCAAGAGGAGGTAATAATAGCATTCCTGACATTGCAACAATGACCGCGTTATTTTGATGCATTGTCCCTAAACCTACCGAAGAGGCTCTTTGTCCTTGTCTGGGAGGACAAGCACTTTAGACTGGGGCTGTAGTCTGATTTCAAGAAAGGAAAACAATTTCGGGACAGTTCAAAATAATGCTTGGAAATGGAAATTCAAATGATACCGTTTTAAAAACCAGAAAGATATGGTTTGAGGACAAGAAGCAGGATGTAATTCATTGCTCGGCAATCTTGACTGTATTTAAAACAGAGCATCCAATATACCTGATATTTAATAGTACTGTACAATGTCAATTAAATAAAATAACTAAATAAACAAACAATAATGGACCTCTTTAGCCAAGACTGTGGATTTTTATTGTTGAGCACTAAATGATTCTGCTCGGTCATACAGGCTAGGTGGGGGAATGCTTTCAATAGACTTAAATTTGAAAGGCCCTTTGTATCACTTCGTGCAAAATGACATAGGGCACTTCTAATAAATTTATACGAGAAGTAAAACCCTGTTTCATTGTGTTTCGTGTTGCAAAGTTGTTTACAGACTGAAAAAGAGATAGTACGGACTGTAGAGAGTGAAAAAAACTAGGAAATTATAATTGCAATGTAAAACAGTTGTAAACCTAGCTAAGAGGCTCTTGAATGCAGTTTTTTAAATGGACATTGCCACCTAGCTGTCGTTGCCAGCTAGCTGTCAGATGGCCCCCCTGGCGATTAATTGTGGGGGGGGGGGGGTGATTTTTTCAAATTTTCGAGGGCCAAACAAAAAAATAGTGCTCTCTTCCCCCTCTACCACTGAGTGAAATATCGGCCGGCACGATTTTTTTTTATTTCAGCACATTAATTTCAAATTGATTTCAAGTTTGGGCCCCCTAAGAAATCCTGAATCCGCGCCGATACCCACCCCCCCCCCCCCAAATAAATCCCAAGGCTCCCCTGTAGTTTTTTTCTACATTGCTCCCCCCCCCCCCCGCAAAAGGTCCCTATTTTCTCATTGTTTTACATCAACAACAACAACAACAATATATTTATTATAAAACTCCAAAATTGGTTTGTTTTTATAAATAATAATATCTGCCCGGCAAAATATTTGAAGTAAGTATGTAGATTAAGATCATCAGACTTTATTACACTGATGAGGTGTATTGGGTTCTCTTCACTTGTCTCTTTCTGGCTCTCTTTCTCTTTCTCTCTCTCTCTCTCTCTCTCTCATTGGGACTGAAAAAGTATTGAATGTAATAATGTTTGATAAATAGATAAAACAGGATTCCTGTCCTTCTTGTACTTCGTAAATATAATACTTTACCTTGCTTACAAGTTAATTGCAAGCTCATTGTATAGATCAATTAAGAGAATAGCAATAAATATGGACTTTGAGTGAGATCAAAATGGGTTTGACATCAGTTTTTCTTTTTCAAAGATTAAAAAAAAGCAACAGCTGGGTGTCGAACCCGATACCTTCCAGTTACCAGGCGATTGCCTACCCACTAGACTAAAGTGTCACATTGCTAATCTCCATGTTTTTTTTTTTTTCATACTTATACTTATTGTTGTAGATGTAGCAAAAGAAAAAAACGCAACAGCTGGGGGTCGAACCCGATACCTTCCAGTTACCAGGCGATTGCCTACCCACTAGACTAAAGTGTCACATTGCTAATCTCCATGTTTTTTTTTCATACTTATACTTATTGTTGTAGATGTAGCAAAAGAAAAAACGCAACAGCTGGGGGTCGAACCCGATACCTTCCAGTTATCAGACGATTGCCTACCCACTAGACTAAAGTGTCACATTGCTAATCTTCATGTATTCTTCATACTTACACTAATTGTTGTAGATGTAGCAAAAGATGTTTTCTGACTAATTCAGAGAGTCGCTTGTTAAAGAAAGAGTATTACATGCTATTTTTTCTTTGTTGAGGGGGGGGGGTGTCCCCTTTAAAAAAGAGATGACAAGTCAATATTATGGAGTGAAGAAAAAAAATAACATGGGTTTATATAAAGGAGAAACTGAGACTCGAACCGAGTACATTGCATTGTGAAGTGATCACTTTTATCCACAAGACCATTTTGCCTCACCGTGATAACTGGTTCGCTTTTTGTTGTTAACACTTTCTGCATGCTAATGACTTTACAAAATGTGCCGATTTACTGATTTGACGCTTTCGGGATGCATTATTATCATCATTTTTGTAGTCCGATGTTGTCAAGATTGCCCGTATTTTTTTTCTTTCAGTTACTGATATTACTGATATAATAGTGAGGTTTTATGTTTATTTCATTTAATTTGCAAACTGCTGACTTAAACTTAAAGTGATATGACAAGAGGCCACTGCCCTCACATAGTATAATGAATAGAACACGGGTCTATTCAATTCAGTATATGCTACGAATTCTATAACAGGGCACCAATGAATAGGGAAGCTTGGCTATTCGATTCTGTTTTCAATAGCTTGCACCTGCAATTTTTGAATAGTTACGTAACAAACTACTCAGCTCTTTCTGACATGGCATCAATAATATTAGTGAATTGAAAACAAACCTGACCCTCCCTTCATTGAGTGACTTTTGTTTGGTCAAATGCGAGGATTACCAAAGAGGAGGTAATAATAGCATTCCTGACATTGCAACAATGACCGCGTTATTTTGATGCATTGTCCCTAAACCTACCGAAGAGGCTCTTTGTCCTTGTCTGGGAGGACAAGCACTTTAGACTGGGGCTGTAGTCTGATTTCAAGAAAGGAAAACAATTTCGGGACAGTTCAAAATAATGCTTGGAAATGGAAATTCAAATGATACCGTTTTAAAAACCAGAAAGATATGGTTTGAGGACAAGAAGCAGGATGTAATTCATTGCTCGGCAATCTTGACTGTATTTAAAACAGAGCATCCAATATACCTGATATTTAATAGTACTGTACAATGTCAATTAAATAAAATAACTAAATAAACAACAAATAATGGACCTCTTTAGCCAAGACTGTGGATTTTTATTGTTGAGCACTAAATGATTCTGCTCGGTCATACAGGCTAGGTGGGGGAATGCTTTCAATAGACTTAAATTTGAAAGGCCCTTTGTATCACTTCGTGCAAAATGACATAGGGCACTTCTAATAAATTTATACGAGAAGTAAAACCCTGTTCATCATTGTTTTCGTGTTGCAAAGTTGTTTACAGACTGAAAAAGGGATAGTACGGGACTGTAGAGAGTGAATAAAACTAGGAAATTATAATTGCAAATGTAAAACAACGTTGTAAACCTAGCAATAAGAGGCTCTTGAATGCAGTTTTTTAAATGGACATTGCCAGCTACGCTGTCGATTGCCAGCTAGCTGTCGATTGCCAGCTAGCTGTCGATTGCCAGCTAGCTGTCGAGATGGGACCCCCCTGGCGATTAATGTGGGGGGGGGGGGGTGATTTTTCAAATTTTCGAATTCGGGCCAAACAAAAAAATAGTGCTCTCTTCCCCCCCCCCCACCCCCCCCCCCCCCCTTTCACCCTCTACCACTGAGTGAAATATCGGCCGGCACGATTTTTTTTTATTTCAGCACATTAAATTTCAAATTGATTTCAAGTTTGGGCCCCCCTAAGAAATCCTGAATCCGCGCCGATACCCACCCCCCCCCCCAAATAAAAATCCCAAGGCTCCCCTGTAGTTTTTTTTCTACATTGCTCCCCCCCCCCCCGCAAAAGGTCCCTATTTTCTCATTGTTTTACATCAACAACAACAACAACAATAATATTTATTATAAAACTCCAAAATTGGTTTGTTTTTATAAATAATAATATCTGCCCGGCAAAATATTTGAAGTAAGTATGTAGATCAAGATCATCAGACTTTATTACACTGATGAGGTGTATTGGGTTCTCTTCACTTGTCTCTTTCTTTCTGGCTCTCTTTCTCTTTCTCTCTCTCTCTCTCTCTCTCTCATTGGGACTGAAAAAGTATTGAATGTAATAATGTTTGATAAATAGATAAAACAGGATTCCTGTCCTTCTTGTACTTCGTAAATATAATACTTTACCTTGCTTACAAGTTAATTGCAAGCTCATTGTATAGATCAATTAAGAGAATAGCAATAAATATGGACTTTGAGTGAGATCAAAATGGGTTTGACATCAGTTTTTTCTTTTTCAAAGATTAAAAAAAAAGCAACAGCTGGGTGTCGAACCCGATACCTTCCAGTTACCAGGCGATTGCCTACCCACTAGACTAAAGTGTCACATTGCTAATCTCCATGTTTTTTTTTTTCATACTTATACTTATTGTTGTAGATGTAGCAAAAGAAAAAAACGCAACAGCTGGGGGTCGAACCCGATACCTTCCAGTTACCAGGCGATTGCCTACCCACTAGACTAAAGTGTCACATTGCTAATCTCCATGTTTTTTTTTTCATACTTATACTTATTGTTGTAGATGTAGCAAAAGAAAAAAACGCAACAGCTGGGGGTCGAACCCGATACCTTCCAGTTATCAGACGATTGCCTACCCACTAGACTAAAGTGTCACATTGCTAATCTTCATGTATTCTTCATACTTACACTAATTGTTGTAGATGTAGCAAAAGATGTTTTCTGACTAATTCAGAGAGTCGCTTGTTAAAGAAAGAGTATTACATGCTATTTTTTCTTTGTTGAGGGGGGGGGGGTGTCCCCTTTAAAAAAGAGATGACAAGTCAATATTATGGAGTGAAGAAAAAAAATAACATGGGTTTATATAAAGGAGAAACTGAGACTCGAACCGAGTACATTGCATTGTGAAGTGATCACTTTTATCCACAAGACCATTTTGCCTCACCGTGATAACTGGTTCGCTTTTTGTTGTTAACACTTTCTGCATGCTAATGACTTTACAAAATGTGCCGATTTACTGATTTGACGCTTTCGGGATGCATTATTATCATCATTTTTGTAGTCCGATGTTGTCAAGATTGCCCGTATTTTTTTTTCTTTCAGTTACTGATATTACTGATATAATAGTGAGGTTTTATGTTTATTTCATTTAATTTGCAAACTGCTGACTTAAACTTAAAGTGATATGACAAGAGGCCACTGCCCTCACATAGTATAATGAATAGAACACGGGTCTATTCAATTCAGTATATGCTACGAATTCTATAACAGGGCACCAATGAATAGGGAAGCTTGGCTATTCGATTCTGTTTTCAATAGCTTGCACCTGCAATTTTTGAATAGTTACGTAACAAACTACTCAGCTCTTTCTGACATGGCATCAATAATATTAGTGAATTGAAAACAAACCTGACCCTCCCTTCATTGAGTGACTTTTGTTTGGTCAAATGCGAGGATTACCAAAGAGGAGGTAATAATAGCATTCCTGACATTGCAACAATGACCGCGTTATTTTGATGCATTGTCCCTAAACCTACCGAAGAGGCTCTTTGTCCTTGTCTGGGAGGACAAGCACTTTAGACTGGGGCTGTAGTCTGATTTCAAGAAAGGAAAACAATTTCGGGACAGTTCAAAATAATGCTTGGAAATGGAAATTCAAATGATACCGTTTTAAAAAACCAGAAAGATATGGTTTGAGGACAAGAAGCAGGATGTAATTCATTGCTCGGCAATCTTGACTGTATTTAAAACAGAGCATCCAATATACCTGATATTTAATAGTACTGTACAATGTCAATTAAATAAAATAACTAAATAAACAAACAAATAATGGACCTCTTTAGCCAAGACTGTGGATTTTTATTGTTGAGCACTAAATGATTCTGCTCGGTCATACAGGCTAGGTGGGGGAATGCTTTCAATAGACTTAAATTTGAAAGGCCCTTTGTATCACTTCGTGCAAAATGACATAGGGCACTTCTAATAAATTTATACGAGAAGTAAAACCCTGTTCATCATTGTTTTCGTGTTGCAAAGTTGTTTACAGACTGAAAAAAGATAGTACGGGACTGTAGAGAGTGAATAAAACTAGGAAATTATAATTGCAAATGTAAAACAACGTTGTAAACCTAGCAATAAGAGGCTCTTGAATGCAGTTTTTTAAATGGACATTGCCAGCTACTGTCGATTGCCAGCTAGCTGATTGCCAGCTAGCTGTCGATTGCCAGCTAGCTGTCGATTGCCAGCTAGCTGTCGAGATGGGACCCCCCTGGCGATTAATGTGGGGGGGGGGGTGATTTTTCAAATAAATTTTCGAGGGCCAAACAAAAAAATAGTGCTCTCTTCCCCCCTCTACCACTGAGTGAAATATCGGCCGGCACGATTTTTTTTTTATTTCAGCACATTAAATTTCAAATTGATTTCAAGTTTGGGCCCCCCTAAGAAATCCTGAATCCGCGCCGATACCCACCCCCCCCCCCAAATAAAAATCCCAAGGCTCCCCTGTAGTTTTTTTCTACATTGCTCCCCCCCCCCCGCAAAAGGTCCCTATTTTCTCATTGTTTTACATCAACAACAACAACAACAATAATATTTATTATAAAACTCCAAAATTGGTTTTTTTTTATAAATAATAATATCTGCCCGGCAAAATATTTGAAGTAAGTATGTAGATTAAGATCATCAGACTTTATTACACTGATGAGGTGTATTGGGTTCTCTTCACTTGTCTCTTTCTGGCTCTCTTTCTCTTTCTCTCTCTCTCTCTCTCTCTCTCATTGGGACTGAAAAAGTATTGAATGTAATAATGTTTGATAAATAGATAAAACAGGATTCCTGTCCTTCTTGTACTTCGTAAATATAATACTTTACCTTGCTTACAAGTTAATTGCAAGCTCATTGTATAGATCAATTAAGAGAATAGCAATAAATATGGACTTTGAGTGAGATCAAAATGGGTTTGACATCAGTTTTTTCTTTTTCAAAGATTAAAAAAAAAGCAACAGCTGGGTGTCGAACCCGATACCTTCCAGTTACCAGGCGATTGCCTACCCACTAGACTAAAGTGTCACATTGCTAATCTCCATGTTTTTTTTTCTTCATACTTATACTTATTGTTGTAGATGTAGCAAAAGAAAAAAACGCAACAGCTGGGGGTCGAACCCGATACCTTCCAGTTACCAGGCGATTGCCTACCCACTAGACTAAAGTGTCACATTGCTAATCTCCATGTTTTTTTTTTCATACTTATACTTATTGTTGTAGATGTAGCAAAAGAAAAAAACGCAACAGCTGGGGGTCGAACCCGATACCTTCCAGTTATCAGACGATTGCCTACCCACTAGACTAAAGTGTCACATTGCTAATCTTCATGTATTCTTCATACTTACACTAATTGTTGTAGATGTAGCAAAAGATGTTTTCTGACTAATTCAGAGAGTCGCTTGTTAAAGAAAGAGTATTACATGCTATTTTTTCTTTGTTGAGGGGGGGGGGGGGGTGTCCCCTTTAAAAAAGAGATGACAAGTCAATATTATGGAGTGAAGAAAAAAAAATAACATGGGTTTATATAAAGGAGAAACTGAGACTCGAACCGAGTACATTGCATTGTGAAGTGATCACTTTTATCCACAAGACCATTTTGCCTCACCGTGATAACTGGTTCGCTTTTTTGTTGTTAACACTTTCTGCATGCTAATGACTTTACAAAATGTGCCGATTTACTGATTTGACGCTTTCGGGATGCATTATTATCATCATTTTTGTAGTCCGATGTTGTCAAGATTGCCCGTATTTTTTTTCTTTCAGTTACTGATATTACTGATATAATAGTGAGGTTTTATGTTTATTTCATTTAATTTGCAAACTGCTGACTTAAACTTAAAGTGATATGACAAGAGGCCACTGCCCTCACATAGTATAATGAATAGAACACGGGTCTATTCAATTCAGTATATGCTACGAATTCTATAACAGGGCACCAATGAATAGGGAAGCTTGGCTATTCGATTCTGTTTTCAATAGCTTGCACCTGCAATTTTTGAATAGTTACGTAACAAACTACTCAGCTCTTTCTGACATGGCATCAATAATATTAGTGAATTGAAAACAAACCTGACCCTCCCTTCATTGAGTGACTTTTGTTTGGTCAAATGCGAGGATTACCAAAGAGGAGGTAATAATAGCATTCCTGACATTGCAACAATGACCGCGTTATTTTGATGCATTGTCCCTAAACCTACCGAAGAGGCTCTTTGTCCTTGTCTGGGAGGACAAGCACTTTAGACTGGGGCTGTAGTCCTGATTTCAAGAAAGGAAAACAATTTCGGGACAGTTCAAAATAATGCTTGGAAATGGAAATTCAAATGATACCGTTTTAAAAACCAGAAAGATATGGTTTGAGGACAAGAAGCAGGATGTAATTCATTGCTCGGCAATCTTGACTGTATTTAAAACAGAGCATCCAATATACCTGATATTTAATAGTACTGTACAATGTCAATTAAATAAAATAACTAAATAAACAAACAAATAATGGACCTCTTTAGCCAAGACTGTGGATTTTTATTGTTGAGCACTAAATGATTCTGCTCGGTCATACAGGCTAGGTGGGGGAATGCTTTCAATAGACTTAAATTTGAAAGGCCCTTTGTATCACTTCGTGCAAAATGACATAGGGCACTTCTAATAAATTTATACGAGAAGTAAAACCCTGTTCATCATTGTTTTCGTGTTGCAAAGTTGTTTACAGACTGAAAAAGAGATAGTACGGGACTGTAGAGAGTGAATAAACTAGGAAATTATAATTGCAATGTAAAACAACGTTGTAAACCTAGCAATAAGAGGCTCTTGAATGCAGTTTTTAAATGGACATTGCCAGCTAGCTGTCGATTGCCAGCTAGCTGTCGATTGCCAGCTAGCTGTCGAGATGGGACCCCCCTGGCGATTAATGTGGGGGGGGGGTGATTTTTCAAATTTTCGAGGGCCAAACAAAAAATAGTGCTCTCTTCCCCCTCTACCACTGAGTGAAATATCGGCCGGCACGATTTTTTTTTATTTCAGCACATTAAATTTCAAATTGATTTCAAGTTTGGGCCCCCCTAAGAAATCCTGAATCCGCGCCGATACCCACCCCCCCCCCCCCCAAATAAAAATCCCAAGGCTCCCCTGTAGTTTTTTTCTACATTGCTCCCCCCCCCCCGCAAAAGGTCCCTATTTTCTCATTGTTTTACATCAACAACAACAACAACAATAATATTTATTATAAAACTCCAAAATTGGTTTGTTTTTATAAATAATAATATCTGCCCGGCAAAATATTTGAAGTAAGTATGTAGATCAAGATCATCAGACTTTATTACACTGATGAGGTGTATTGGGTTCTCTTCACTTGTCTCTTTCTGGCTCTCTTTCTCTTTCTCTCTCTCTCTCTCTCTCTCATTGGGACTGAAAAAGTATTGAATGTAATAATGTTTGATAAATAGATAAAACAGGATTCCTGTCCTTCTTGTACTTCGTAAATATAATACTTTACCTTGCTTACAAGTTAATTGCAAGCTCATTGTATAGATCAATTAAGAGAATAGCAATAAATATGGACTTTGAGTGAGATCAAAATGGGTTTGACATCAGTTTTTCTTTTTCAAAGATTAAAAAAAAGCAACAGCTGGGTGTCGAACCCGATACCTTCCAGTTACCAGGCGATTGCCTACCCACTAGACTAAAGTGTCACATTGCTAATGTCCATGTTTTTTTTTTCATACTTATACTTATTGTTGTAGATGTAGCAAAAGAAAAAACGCAACAGCTGGGGGTCGAACCCGATACCTTCCAGTTACCAGGCGATTGCCTACCCACTAGACTAAAGTGTCACATTGCTAATCTCCATGTTTTTTTTTCATACTTATACTTATTGTTGTAGATGTAGCAAAAGAAAAAAACGGAACAGCTGGGGGTCGAACCCGATACCTTCCAGTTATCAGACGATTGCCTACCCACTAGACTAAAGTGTCACATTGCTAATCTTCATGTATTCTTCATACTTACACTAATTGTTGTAGATGTAGCAAAAGATGTTTTCTGACTAATTCAGAGAGTCGCTTGTTAAGAAAGAGTATTACATGCTATTTTTTCTTTGTTGAGGGGGGGGGGTGTCCCCTTTAAAAAAGAGATGACAAGTCAATATTATGGAGTGAAGAAAAAAAAATAACATGGTTTATATAAAGGAGAAACTGAGACTCGAACCGAGTACATTGCATTGTGAAGTGATCACTTTTATCCACAAGACCATTTTGCCTCACCGTGATAACTGGTTCGCTTTTTGTTGTTAACACTTTCTGCATGCTAATGACTTTACAAAATGTGCCGATTTACTGATTTGACGCTTTCGGGATGCATTATTATCATCATTTTTGTAGTCCGATGTTGTCAAGATTGCCCGTATTTTTTTTCTTTCAGTTACTGATATTACTGATATAATAGTGAGGTTTTATGTTTATTTCATTTAATTTGCAAACTGCTGACTTAAACTTAAAGTGATATGACAAGAGGCCACTGCCCTCACATAGTATAATGAATAGAACACGGGTCTATTCAATTCAGTATATGCTACGAATTCTATAACAGGGCACCAATGAATAGGGAAGCTTGGCTATTCGATTCTGTTTTCAATAGCTTGCACCTGCAATTTTTGAATAGTTACGTAACAAACTACTCAGCTCTTTCTGACATGGCATCAATAATATTAGTGAATTGAAAACAAACCTGACCCTCCCTTCATTGAGTGACTTTTGTTTGGTCAAATGCGAGGATTACCAAAGAGGAGGTAATAATAGCATTCCTGACATTGCAACAATGACCGCGTTATTTTGATGCATTGTCCCTAAACCTACCGAAGAGGCTCTTTGTCCTTGTCTGGGAGGACAAGCACTTTAGACTGGGGCTGTAGTCTGATTTCAAGAAAGGAAAACAATTTCGGGACAGTTCAAAATAATGCTTGGAAATGGAATTCAAATGATAACGTTTTAAAAACCAGAAAGATATGGTTTGAGGACAAGAAGCAGGATGTAATTCATTGCTCGGCAATCTTGACTGTATTTAAAACAGAGCATCCAATATACCTGATATTTAATAGTACTGTACAATGTCAATTAAATAAAATAACTAAATAAACAAACAAATAATGGACCTCTTTAGCGAAGACTGTGGATTTTTATTGTTGAGCACTAAATGATTCTGCTCGGTCATACAGGCTAGGTGGGGGAATGCTTTCAATAGACTTAAATTTGAAAGGCCCTTTGTATCACTTCGTGCAAAATGACATAGGGCACTTCTAATAAATTTATACGAGAAGTAAAACCCTGTTCATCATTGTTTTCGTGTTGCAAAGTTGTTTACAGACTGAAAAAGGGATAGTACGGGACTGTAGAGAGTGAATAAAACTAGGAAATTATAATTGCAAATGTAAACAACGTTGTAAACCTAGCAATAAGAGGCTTTTGATTGCCAGCTAGCTGTCGATTGCCAGCTAGCTGTTAATGACTTTACAAAATATGCCGATTTACTGATTTGACGCTTTCGGGAGGCATATTTATTATTATTTTTGTAGTCCGATGTTGTCAAGATTGCCCCTAATTTTTTTCTTTCAGTTACTGATATATTAGGGATGTTTTATGTTATTTTCATTTATTCTGCAAACTACTGACTTTAACTTAAAGTGATATGACAATAGGTTACTGCCTTGACATTGCATAATGAATAGAACACGGGTCTATTCAATTTAGTATACGCTACGAATTATATAAAAGGGCACCAATGAATAAAGGAAGCTTGGCTTTTCAATAGCTTGCACCTGCAATTTTTGAATAGTTACGTAACAAACTACTCAGCTCTTTCAGACATGGCATCAATTAATGAATTGAAGAAAAAAAATCCGACCCTCCCTTCATTGAGCGAATACTTTTGGCAAATACGTGGATTACCAAAGAGGTAATAATAGCATTCCTGACGTTGCAACAATGACAGCATTATTTTAAAGTATTGTCTCTAAAGGTAGCATACTGAATAAGCTATTTATCCTTGTCTGGGAGGACAAGGCCTTTCAATATCCCCATGCATAAGAAAAGAATAGGCTGGGGCTGTAGTCTGATTTCAAGAAAGGAAAACAATTTCGGGACAGTTCAAAATAATGCTGGGAAATGGAAATTCAAATGATACCGTTTTAAAAACCATCAATTATATATGATTTTAGGACAAGAATCAGAAGATTCGTAAATATTCATAATTGAATGACACACGCCCTTAAAACTAAAACAACAACAACAACAACATGATTTTTCCGTAGAGATCAGTGGGTTGTATTTAATACTATAGGAGCAGCAGCAGCTACAGTACCGTACCCTGCCCGGTATCCGCCCGATAGGCAGTTTTTCTTAGATAACTTTTCTGAAAATGAATTATACAGGCGCTAATGTATATCAATTTGTAGCCGAAATTCTAGCGAATCCAACCATGCCATTCTTATGCCTGAAATCGTAAGCAATTGTCCGTAGTGCGCCGTCTGCGTGAGGCATTTTCCTTGCCTATTTCCGCCTAGACCTGCCCTAATTCGTCCCGATGGTGGACGCGCATCAAAAGTATAGAAAAGGGAGACATCTCGGGTAAACGTTAGGCCAAATAAAATTGCTTCCCAGTAGAATTTGATCTACATGATATTTTGATAATTGATATTTCTTTCTTTATTTCTTCTTTTGCCTCTGTAGGCCTACTAATAATGTCTGTTCACTGTTATTCACCACTTTCTGATCTGGGAAAATTCTGTAACTGCCTTTCCGGGAAAATCCTGTGACTTGTCTTTAATGTTTTAATAATGGTAATCAGACAAATCTGACTAAAGTCACTTAACATATCGCTAATCATTTTTAAATTAACCACTAGGGTGAAAGAATTTAATTTAAAAAAAAACTATAACCACTATCAAAGTGAACATATTGTAAAATAAAGTAATGGTGCTTCATTTTTAATTATTTTTAAATGCAAACTATTCTCGACATCTCTCAAATCTTGATTCAAAAATAAATTAGCGTATATTTTTAGGCATAATAATTGTTGGAAAAAGCATCTAGCAATATTGTCATTAGAATTATCATCATCGCCGACATCGTCTAAATCATCATCATTACAATTTTAGGGTATATAGGTCTATAACGCAAATGTGGTTTCCTTTTTGATTATTTGTTTAAGACTTCAAGTTGTTGTGTTTTTTGTTTTCCACTTGTTCTAAATTATGCAGTATTATATTTTAATAATGCATTCAATAATAATTATAGCCAACTTGAAAGACAAAACTTTCCGAAATGATCTTAAAAACGAAGTTGTCGATTCACTTCCATAGAAAGTCAGTGTTTTTTTTTTGCAAAATAATGTAGTATAATAATTAATGCAAAAGGAGTGGTGGTAGGGGGGGGGGGGGGTCACCAGTCACGTTTTTGCCACTTCAACATCCAAAGAGGGTTGAAAGCTATTGTATAAGTATTTTGTTGACATTACCGAGAACAACTCAAATCATGTCCTGCAATGTATTGCCCTTCTCTAAATTTGGCACTATACCCCCTCCCCCACATCTTCTACATAATTCATCTATTTATTTATTCATTCAATATTCATTCATTTTATTGCCGAGAGATATTAATGTGATGGATAGAGATAAAAAAATGTTCACCTTTTATTCGCCATAAAACTTTAGCAAACTAACAACGTATATAAGAATTACCCTAGCCATTTGAAAGGCTGACAGGCGTATAGGCCCTTGTGAAATGTATCATTTATAGTTTTATACTACTCTTTCGATAGCCATTCATATAGGTTTATTTCACATAAAACAACATTTATTTTATTCACAGTCAGCTGACGGAAATTTGATAGCAGCGAAAATGTCATGGTCCGTGTTGGCAAAAATATATAACACACAAACATTTGAAAAAAGATATTATAGCCTAATGTATAGAAGCACTAAGAAAAAGGATGTAAAAGTGAAGAGGGAGACTAAAAGAAAAATCGGGGAAAGGAGGGGTGTTATCGAAGAAAATTGAGGGAATAAATTAAACTAAATTAATTAAAACAAAAACTAATACATCAATCCTCTGCCTGCATCCTGTATCGTATCAGAAACAAGCACTCTTTTCGCTACAAAGCCACGACGCTGGATTGAAAGGCGACACAAGCTTCAGCGACATAGAACATAAATACAAACTTTTTGCAAATCTACCAAACCTGGCAACTTTTTTAAAAGCCGGACTTAGTTGTCATCGGGATCACTTTTGGAGAACCGAACTTCCAGCATTTTTTGCAACATTAATCAATCATATATAATTTTGTCACAAAATTTAACTGCATGATTATCACATTACCACATCGTTACCAGAAATTGTCGGTTGCTCGATCGAACGAACGGCCAAACATCATTGCGACATTCTTCGGGGGGGGGGTTCAATCTCAGCCTCCCACCTTATTCGCCTACCATTACCCCCCGGAAAACTACCCCCAAAGATAATTACCCCTAAGGACAATTACCGTGCCTCGACGAGCTACCCCCGGAAAAGAGTCCCCCCCCCCCACCCCCTGAAACTTAACCCCTATATAGGACAATGCCCCCCTGGGACAACCAAGGACAACCGCCCCGAGGACTACCCTCTGTTCAGTATGAACAGGGGGAAGTCAACCTCGATAATTCGTCGCTGTTTTCACGAAGTGACGGTAGTGAAAAAAAATTGCATTCACTTTGCATTACGATTTTCCTCGCTACCGTCACTTCGTGAAAACAAGGATTAGTTGGGTAATTTTTAGGGGGAGATCATTAATTTCAGGGGGTGGTAATTGTCCTCTGGGGGTTTAATTGTCCACGGGGGGGGGGTAATAATTGTCCTAGAGGGTAATTTTTCGGGGGGGAGTAACTTCCTCGGGGTGGTTGTCCTCGGGGGGGGGGGGGTAATCGTCCTTGGGGTAATTATTGTACCGCTAATTGGCCGGGGTGACATGCCCAAGGGGTAATTGACCTAGAACCTTCAAAGGGCAATAAATAAACAGCTACTCAATTTACACTGAATTTTATTTTCTGGTTGTAAACTCAACAAAAAATGAATGGCCACATCTAAATGATTATTTTGTAGACCATGCAAGTGAGCCTGCAAAATGTTAAGTTTAGTAGCACGGTTATGATTGCTCATCAAAAAGTGAAACAACATTCCGTCTGGCAGATTTTGACAACTGCATGGCTGTAATCCCTGTAAAGAGTTTTATGCCTGGTGACCATGTTATCTCATTTATGATCTTTCTTTTATTTGCAAAATGTAGGTCAACATATACGGGGGGGGGGGTGAATTCCCAATTTACAAACTGTTTATAGGTCGAATGTAGTTTTATAGTATTTGTGTATTCTTCACCTTCTTCATACTCTCGAGTTGCGATTTTATGGAGTAAACCGAGTGTTTTATCATGGAAAAAAGACAATGAAGTGTGCACTTTCAAAAAACCAACCGCAGACCTAAAAACACACAAATAGACTAAAAAACCACGGGCAGATAACCTTTTCTCTGTTAGAGCATAAACAACGCACGGTACATACACTGAACTAGCGCGTGTGTTTGAGTGGGCGGAAATAGGGCAGGGGCATCACAGGGCGACATGGCCGAGTTCAAGCCTCGATAACTTTTTTATAAATAATAATTTTCGCAAGATATTTGCTCAGGTAAAACATCAGGAATTTAAACTTCCATATCTCTTTAAACAAAAGTAAAATTTCCACCATATTTTTTTTCTGATCGTTTTGAATAGGAACTTGATGTTTTTTTAAAAGGTTGATTCACACCTAAAGCTACAGTCCCATATACGTCCCGGACCGTCCCGGACCATCCCGGACCCCATCCGGGGTGATCCGGGATTCGGTCCGTGTTGACACCGTGTTGGCACCGGGGTGGTCCTGGATGGTCCTGGATGGTCCTGGATGGTCCTGGATGGTCCTGGGCGGTCCGGGAGTCGACCCCGGATGTTTTTGACGGTCAAAAACTGCCGGGGTGGTCCGGGACGGTCCGGGACAATAGTTTGATCCGGGGTGATCCGTGTAGCCACCGTGCTGGGTCCGGGGTCATCCGTAGTGGCGCCGGGGCGGTCCGTGTTGATCCGTGGCAGTCCGGGAGTGAGTTATTGACCGCCCAGGACCATCCACCCTTACAAAAAAATGTTCAATGGTATACCAATGGTATACCATTCAGAAGTACCACTGAAAATACCATTCGGATACCATTGAGATTACGCTCGCAACGTACCATTGGGCACCATTCATCTACCAGTGAAATTGCATTCAACCATATCAACCTAATAATAATTTTTTGGACGCTCATTTGCATAATCACCAATGGTAGATGAATGGTACCATTGACACATTGAAATTTGAATATAAAATATGCAAATTTGTTACAATTATTCTACCATTCACCATTGGAATACCATTCACCATTGAAATTTGAATATGAAATATGCAAATTTTGTACCATTAATCTACCATTGACCATTGACATACCAGTCACATACCATTCACCATTGGCCTACCATTTACCATCCACCATTGGCCTACCATTCACCCTCCACCATTGGCCTACCATTCACCATTCACCATTGGCCTACCATTCACCATTCACCATTGGCCTACCATTCACCATACACCATTGGCCTACCATCCACCATTCACCATTGGCCTACCATTCACCATTCACCTACTATTCACCATTCACCATTGGCCTACCATTCACCACCCACCATTAGCCTACCATTCACCATCCACCATTGGTCTACCACTGACCATCCACCATTGGCCTACCATTTACCATCCACCATTGGTCTACCATCCACCATCCACCATTGGCCTACCATTCACCATCCACCATTGGCCTACCATTCACCCTCCACCATTGGCCTACCATTCACCATTCACCATAGGCCTACCATTCACCATTGGCCTACCATTGACCATCCACCATTGGCCTACCATTACCATCCACCATTGGCCTACCATTCATCATCCACCATTGGCCTACCATTACCATCCACCATTGGCCTACCATCCACCATTCACCATTGGCCTACCATGGTACACGAACGGTGGACAGTGAATGGTATACCAATGAAAGACCAAAGGTGGATGGTAAATGGTTTGTCAATGGTAGGTCAATGGTGGTTGGTGAATGGTTTACCAATGGTATGTCACAATAAATGGTAGATAGAGAATTTTATGTTATGCCAGTGGTTGCATTGAATGATAACAGTACTTAGACCTATGGGAGAACAATGTGGATTGTGAATGGTATGCTAATGGCACCTACATGTAAATGGTGAGTAATGAACTTCATGCAAAAATTAAGAAATGCTAAGAACTTTGGTACATTCCAGTCATCCAACAATCGACTTCAAGTCAGATACAAATAGTTGTTAAAAGATAATACTATAAAGTGCAAATTTGTAGTCAACAACATGAAAACTATTTAATTTTGTACAAAATAAGAGACTCCATTGGTGTGCATGGTTCATGGTAATACTGTACTGTAACTTGTCTTTGGTACATGAATAAAAGTACATGTCTTTTGAAATATGTAAAATAAATATATATAAAAAAGTGGAGTACTGAAAACAGAAACACAGCTGCATTATAATTCTGGCAGTAATAAATAGTGATTAACTTTGCTGCTCTGACAACAATAAAAACTGAATAAAACCGATATATACCTGCATAGTTCCTGCATGAAACATGAAAATTACAACAACAAAAAGTTGGAGGGAATTCATTTTTCTACATGACCAACAATGCAGAGTGGTTTCTTTGTAGTTTCTGTCAAAATGATATTATTATGCAGGTTAACAACATTATCTATAACAAATTACTGCAGCATTAAAGTCTTTGGCACATCATGGAAATCAAGACTTTTAGAATACATGTATGTCAATAAAAAAGAAAAAAAGAAAGTAATTTAAGGAAACAGTTGCATCATAAATGTGTGATTACCATAAAAGTGAACATTGAGTGAAACACGCTCTACACTTACGGGGGATTCCAAACTGCATCACACTGTACTCCCTGAAAATCTGTAGCAAAGTAATGCAGTAAAATTACACACACATGTACTTTGGATGCATGACCATCTGACTAATGTACATTTAAACAAAATATGTAGATATAATAATATAGCAAGGAAACTATATTTATGCGATTAAAACACATTGTACTAATGAGTCTTGTTATGCATTATAAAAAGTATCAATTTACCTTGTCCAGTAAGTAATATCAACAAAAATAATTGAAACTTATTCAAAAATTAAATGTGATTTTTTACTTCCACTGCAATAACAGTGCATTTGGCCAATAATTTTTTTTCTCTCTTACACACACTGTCACACTTGTTTGAAATGCAAGATTTCATGACAATGTTGTGCATCTTATTAAGTCTTCTGTGTAATTTCCTCAAAATACATCATTTCACAGGGAAAATTTTTGTTGAGTAACAGCAACCATTTGATACGTGAGCAAGAAGTCTGTAAACAATTTTTAAAAATAAACTTCAGATGACTCTGCAGTAGCTCTTAGAAGAGTGTTATACATTTTCTTTTAAAAAAACTTATAGGCCATTTTGCTGCATCTGAGATTTACCTGTACCATCTATGATTCTGAATAATGAAGGTGAAACTTACACACCTTTATACAAGCACTGGAATTTATATTTTTGAATGATTACAACATATATTTTCCAAACTGTTTCTTACACTTCCGTTTTGTAAAAAAGAATGGTACTACATTAAAGGGATAGTTGAGTTCTGTTTTTCAGACCACAAATGCCTTCAAAGTGCATGGTTATTGCTCTTATTGTTATCTATGACATTTCTAGTGCCCTATTAGAACCTAAATTTGCTATGAAGGTAATTTTAGACCCCAAAATGTGTGAAATTTAGCCAATACGATCATACTAATTCAGCTCCACTTTAACAAAAATATGGTGACCGTTAATTAATTATTTAATTAAAAATAACGATACATGGGCCGGCTGGTTGTGCGTACCAAACCAACACGAAAATGCCTACAAAAAGCCAACATCGGCATTGGCTGAAATACAACGTAAATGGCGCTATTTTGTTTTTCCAACGGCTTTTTCAAATTATCTAATATTTGCGGTGGTACAGAAGTATTAGAAATCGTTATATTTATGGATATTTCAGCCATCTCTGAACCGATTTTGATCAAACAAAGATGATTTTTTGTCATTTAAATTGTATGTTTTTTCAAATTTGACACTCAGTTTTTCATTATCTCACAAAGAAATTATTTTGTGTAGCGCCCTCTGCAACAGAACTCAACTATCCCTTTAACTGTACTATGGCAAGATGTGGAGACATATATTAATACTGCTTTCATACTAGCTGGCAACAAGTGGCAAGAAAAGATGATTTTAAGATCAATCTGTGAATGTTGTTTACTGACTTCACCAAAAACAGTGACCAATTCGATTGAAACAAGGGACCAGATAGATGTCAGCATTTCCACAGTAAAACATCCCCCCCCCCCCCCACTTTAGAAATTCTTGTAAATATATGTCAAGTCGCTTATTGACAGGTGCTCATTCACAGTTCTAACAAAAGGGGGGGGGGTAAGTGGACACTTTTTTTTGGGGGGGGGGGGGGTCCAAAAAAAAAATCGCAACGACTCAGCCACCCAAAAAGTCGCTCAGTGGGGGGGGGGGGGGGGGGGGGTAAGCGACACTTCTTTTTTTTTTGGTCTCGAAATTTGAAAATTTGACATTTTTCTTCGTTGGGGGGGGGGAGGTAAGGTCACCTGTTTTAGGTTAGCCGTGGGCATAATTTTTTTTTTTTTTTTTTTTGTTGTTCTTATTAAAAACAAAAAAACAAAAAAACAAAACATAAAAAGGGGGGTGTTTTAGGTTTTTTTTAAGGGGGGTTTACACACATAAAACTACCAAAGGGGGGGGTTTAACCCCCAAAACACCCCCCCCCCCTGCGTACGCCCCTATCTCCAAGTGTTGTTTGACGTTGTGCCTAGTAGAGCCTAGTCCAATTAGGGTATTATGTGAATGTTTACTGGTTTATAGTCATCATGGTTTGTAATAATTGTTTTTTTAAATAGATTAGGTTGATTTGACTCAATAATTATTAGATTTTAGGAAATGTTACAATCTTTGTATGAGAAAAAAATGGTAAAAATATTCAACATTGATTAATCCAGCTACAATGATATTTAAAAAAAAAAAAAAATCAAATTTTGGGAGGCTGAACCAAATTTTGTATGCATGCATATTGTGATGACTGTGTCAGTTATTGATGTCTCTTCATTAATCATCTTTTCTTCTCGGTAGATTTAGTTGATATAGGCTGAAAGATTATTTAGGATCTCCATTACCAATATGGACTAGAATTGAATGAACCATGAGTAGATTATACTCATTCGTCATGAGATAAATTTTGGTTTAGCCTACAAATATGCTACTTCAATTCACATCCTTTTAGTTTGATTAATCAAACGTTTAATATTTTTTCAAATTTTGGTAATATAAGCTCAGGTATTTAGTGCCAAAACTAATCATCGATTTTAAAAACACCTAAGAACCATGATGACGACAATCCAGTGAACACAAAATGCTTGTAATGGGACTAGGCTCCACTAGGCGCAAGGTGGAATTACCTGACAAAGGTGGCCTAATATTAGTACTAGTTCCGTACGATGCAGCTTCATTAATAATTGTTAATTGTTTACGATCAGATAAAAAACTTGATAAAAGTTCTAAAGGTGTGCCCCTAATACTGTAATATTTTATTTTTTTGTAATAAAATAGAATGATTTATAAGCTGCTTTAATTAACAATAACAGATGTTCATGTAAGCAAAGGTATAATAATGTACATCACAGAGTCATATGAGTGGGACCACAGGCACAAAACAGCAGTTACTCACGGTAAAGAGACACATATCAGATCCAAAATTACTCCAAATTGAAGAAAAAACTAAAGATCCATCCTTGTTCCTGAGGACTAGGGTATTATTCCTTGCAGTTTGTCAGCTTTGAAACGTTGATCATGAAGAAAAATTCGCGAAAAATAAAGCGAAATCAAAGAGCAAATTGTAGTTCAAAGTATAAGGGACACCTAGTTTTGACCATACAATTCCACCATTGAAACACCATTGACCATACAATTCCACCATTGAAACACCATTCACCATACAGACTCTACCATTGAAACACCATTGACCATACAATTCCACCATTGAAACACCATTCACCATACAGACTCTACCATTGAAACACCATTGACCATACAATTCCACCATTGGCACACCATTGACCATACACTTCCACCATTGAAACACCATTCACCATACAGACTCTACCATTGAAACACCATTGACCATACAATTCCACCATTGGCACACCATTGACCATACAATTCCACCATTGAAACACCATTCACCATACAGACTCTACCATTGAAACACCATTGACCATACAATTCCACCATTGGCACACCATTGACCATACAATTCCACCATTGAAACACCATTCACCATACAGACTCTACCATTGAAACACTATTCATCATCATACACCACCATTGAAACACCATTCACCATACAGAATCCACCATTGGCACACCATTGACCATATAATTCTACCGTTGAAACACCATTCACCATACAGACGCCACCATTGAAACACCATTGACCATACAATTCCACCATTGAAACACCATTCACCATACAGACTCTACCATTGAAACACCATTCATCATTATACACCACCATTGAAACACCATTCACCATACAGAATCCACCATTGGCACACCATTGAAATACCATTTACCATTGATGCCACCATTCGAACACCATTCATTTACCATTAGGTTTTTTTGTAAGGGCAGGACCATCCAGGACCATCCAGGACCATCCAGGACCACCCCGGTGCCAACACGGTGTCAACACGGACCGAATCCCGGATCACCCCGGATGGGGTCCGGGATGGTCCGGGACGGTCCGGGACGTATATGGGACTGTAGCTTTTAAAGCATCACACTTTTTTGAACAAAACATCCCGGACCATCCCGGATCACCCCAGACCATGGTCCGGGATGGTCCGGAGTGGTCCGTGCTCGTCCGTGCTGGTCCGGCTTTATATGGGACTGGGGCTTTAATAAGCGCATAGCTGACTGCTGCACAGTGACGTCATTCGCGTATCTCCGTTAAATGGGCGATCGACAGTGTACCATATTTCGTGCACATGTTCCTTACAACGTGTATGCTGCTATAGGCAAGTTAGTCGCACGCCTTCATTGCGCACCGTAGAAACTCGGGCGATGGAAGACGGCCGTTGTGTCTAATAAGCCACTGGTAACAGGGGGGCGGTAACTGGGCAGGGTACGGTACGTCAGCCAGCCTAGTCTAGACTCTCCGCGAGCGGTTTCATTGGAATTAATGGAGCTTTTCCCCTCGCTGCCGTGTAAATAAAAAATACGCTGCCCGGACGGTCCGGGGCGGTCCGTAGTGGTACCGTGTTGGGTCCGGGGAGACGGTCGGCGGTTGCGATTTTTTGAACAAAACATCCCGGACCATCCCGGATCACCCCAGACCATGGTCCGGGATGGTCCGGAGTGGTCCGTGCTCGTCCGTGCTGGTCCGGCTTTATATGGGACTGGGGCTTTAAGTCGATTTGACAACTAATAGTCGTTATTTTCCCACTTGAAGACATTTTCAAGCCCCACCTTTTTGGGGAAGTTCTAAATTAGTATTATCTTTCAAATGCAGTTGGAATTTAACTTTTTCATTTTTTTGGCCTGCAAATGGGACATAGTACCTTTAAGAAAACGATGAATGTCCATTCGTAATAGGTTCATGGGCTGACAAAGAAATAACTATAAGACGTCTATTCTTTGATGAACACAATAGTCCTTAAAACTTTCGTTCCGTGGTTATCACAATTTGCTACAATGTCCAGACTCCAACCAATTCACCATAGTTTTTGTACACGAGGGAGTGGCGTACGCAGGATTTGTTTCAAGGGGGTGTTTTAAAATTTGAAAATCGCGCCGAAAATTTCGCAACGACTCAGCCAGCCGCTGAATAAGCGGGGGGGGGGGGGGTGTATGTGTGTGTGTGTGCGTGTGTGTGTGTGTGTGCGTGTGCGTGTGTGTGTGTGTGCGTATGTGTGTGTGTGTGTTATAATTGCTGTGTCTACCCGTTTTTTGTCCGTGCCTTTATCACTATTAGTAGTAGTATTTTATTGAATAAGAAATCAATCAAAATTATTTCATGACAAATTTCTGTGTTTGATCTATTTATTATACATTATTTAATATGAAAATTATTATGTTCATCAAAATCAACATAAAATGCATTATCATTACGTTATCATTCATTTTAGGGACAATTTTAATTGCAGATGTTTTCATGACAACTAACATTAATTGTATTGATAATTTAAACCATAGGCTATTTTGTTTAAAGAGAGAAGAGAAATACAGGAAAGAGTGAAAGGTAATTGAAGGGAGTGAGAGAGAGAGAGAGAGAGAGAGAGAGACTGAGAGAGAGAGAGATACTAGATTTAATATGAATAACAAACGAAAGTGATACCAGCTCTGGCTTGCATCTGAAAGTATTACGCACGGACACAGTCTTGAGTTTTAGGCTTCCGATTAGAGTTTGCTATAACCCCAGCTACATGAAAATCTCTCTCTCTCAAGTGCCATATCGTTTGACTTTGGCGATCATGCTGTTCCACAACCCTCGGCTCCTAGCCTTCTGTATTAGTACCACTCCCAGTTCTTTCACTCCTCTCTCTTCCAACAATTTCTGCAGACTGTCCATCCAAAGTATCCTCCTTCTTCCCCTACTCCTTCTTCCCACAATTTTCCCTGTCAAAGCAAGGTTCTCTAGGCCTTCTTTACGTGTAATGTGACCCATGAACTTCAACTGCCTAATCAACATCTCACGTATCATTTTCCTTTGCACTCCAGCTCGTGTAAGAACTTCCTCATTACTAACTTTATCAGTCCAGGGGATTTTCATCATTCTTCTTAGAAACCACATTTCGCAACTTTCCAAACGCTTTTTAGTATCAGAGGCTAAAGTCCATGTTTCACTACCATACATAAGTACTGGGTATATGTAACAATTCAATATCCTTATTCTGGTCCTCATACACATTGTTCGATTTGTCAGAATTTTGCCTAACTTTGAAAATGCAGATTTAGCGAGAGCTATCCTTCTCTTGATCTCTGTCTCGCATCTGGCATCCTCGGTAATCATGCTGCCGAGGTAGTTAAATGAGGAGACTTGTTTAATAGTCTGTTCTTTCAGTTTCAAGTTACATTTTGGACTGCTCTTCTTGGATACCACCAGGCACTTTGTCTTGGTATAGTTGATCCCTAGTCCCATTCTCTCACTTTCTTTTACAACTACATTCAGGAGTCTTTGGAGATCTTTCTCTGATTCATAAAATAAAACAGTGTCATCAGCATATCTAATATTTGTGATTGAATGACCACCCACTTGTATCCCATTTTCATCTTCCAATTCTCTTAGAATGATTTCACTATACATATTGAACAGGTCTGGCGACATAACACAACCCTGTCTGACTCCCCGTCTGATGTTGATATATTCACTACACTCTCCTTCTACCCTGATGCATGCAAACTGATTCCAATATAGACTCTGTAGCAGTCTTAGATCTTTCCTATATATATCAAGCTTTTTCAGCTTTTCAAAAAGTTCTGAATGTCTTACTTTATCAAAAGCCTTTGAATAATCAATAAAACACATGTACACATCCTTTTGCATTTCGACTGCTCTCTCCGTTATATTTCTAACCACAAATATTGCATTTCTTGTGCCCGCATCCTTTACAAAACCAAATTGTTCCCTTCCGACCATGGGAGTTATGCTTCTTCTTGCTCTCAAAAGCAGAATCCTCAAAATAATCTTAGTGATATGGCAAATAAGGCTGATTGTCCTATATTGCTCACAATCCACGGCTCCCGGTTTCTTTGGGAGAGTAATGAAAATGGATCTGCCCAATTCATCTGGAAATGTTCCGTCATCATATATTTTGTTGATAATTTCTGTTAATCTATCAACACCATATTCCTCTAATGCTTCAAACATTTCAGTGACCACACCATCTGGTCCAGCTGCTTTGTTTTTCTTCATCTTTGACATTGCCCAACGGACTTCAGATTTAAGAATTTTCTCCCCTTTGACTTCATCTGCAAAACTCGGCATTGCTTCCCTACTATCCTCAAAAAGTTCGCCAATGTATTGCGTCCACCTACTCATTTTGTCCTTCATTTCAAACAGGATTGACCCATCTTTTCCTTTGATACAGCCAGGGTTTGAACAACCAGACTTTTTTTATCTGAAATCTCATTTATTCTTTGGTAAACATTACACTCTTAATGTCAGCGAGTAAATTGTGCCGAGTAAAACAAGTTGAGTAACAAAATGAGCAATTCAGTACTCAAGCTGGAGTAAGACCTTGATTTTAGTGATACTCGTCACCCGAGTAATTTGTTACCTTCGATAAAGAGTAAATCAATGACTCAACATTGAGTACGAATTTCGTTTGTATCAATTTTGAGTAAACTACGGTTGGGTATTACGCTGCGGCAGGTGATAAATAAATCAACATTGATCTCTTACCCGAATTTACCTCGGGTGCGAGTGAAAGTTGGATCGATGGAAAGTGCAACTAGCTGTCAATATGCATGTGACACCTGTTCTACACATTTTTACATAATAGCAGCTGTATGTTCCTTTGTCTACCTAAGGAACTGGATATTTTGTACTCTTTCATTGTCCGTCATGTGCATGTCTCGTGCATGCATGTGCGCGTGCAGAAAGATGCGAAAGAACTGAGATACACTCTTAGAAAAAAGGGTGCAAAAAAGGGTGCAAGATAAGAGTTTGCACCCTTTACATAAAAATGAACCCTATTGAAGGAAAAGGGGTTAAAAAAAGGGTGCAATATAAGATTTTGCACCCTTCCCACAAAAATGAACCCTATCGACCAAAAGAGGGTGCAAAATAAAAGTTTGCATATTGCATGCATATTCATGATTACTTTCCACGTGTTCACATAAAAATACATTTATCATGATTTGTTAAGCAAATTATGACAATGCACATCAATTTTTTGATTTTGTATTTTCCTTTGGCAATCATTAACCAATATATTATTTTGTCTGATCATGTTACAATTACATTCACGTTTTAGCAATAGATATATTGATTATATGATTACTAACCAAGAAACATCATGCATGTTTAATATGTATTTGTGTACGAGCAAATTTTACCAGTATTCCTCGATGATGGGTGCAGGATTGCACCTTTTAAAGGGTGCAGGATTGAACCCCTAAAGGTGCTGCTATTGCATCGGTTTGCACCCCTAATGGAGTAAAAACATGTACTTAACTTAGTACATGTTTTTACTCAATATTGATTGAGCAACTAAGCGTTACCCAGAAAACATACTCAATAATTGAGCAAAAAAATCGCTCAAACAATTTGAGTCAAAACATGTACTCGTTAATTGAGTAAAATTTGGCTCAACTCATGAGCAGTTTCTTACTCGACATGAGTTGATTACGTTTCTACCCAGTACTGAGTAAAAAGGAAACCGCTAAACAAAGAGTAAATATTGAGTAAAGGTTGACTCATTCAAACTGAGTAGAGATTTAATCTTTTATTGAGTAATATTTTTACTCAACAGATGGGTAGATTTGTTACTCAACACATGCTGAGTAAAGTTTACTCAAAAGTCGGGTGGTTTCCTTTTGACCACCCAAAAGAGTAACATTTTGACTCAAATTGAGCAGTTTTTTTTTAGAGTGTACTATTCTTATCGAATTGATTTTCAATTTCTACACATTGTTCGTTTAGCCAGCTCTCTTTTGCCTCATTACATTTTTGCCTAATTTGTTTGTCTAGGTCCCTATATTTCTTGCATTGTCTATTTCCAATTTTCTGTCTATCTTTCATCATCAAAAGAATCTCCTCTGTCATCCATTTGTTCCTTCTTTTTCTCTCTTTCGTCGGCACATACTCTTCCGCTGTTTCTACCAGAATATTTCTCATCGTCTCCCACGTGTTTTCTTCACCTTCATCTATGAGCAACTCAAACCTATTCTTTACTTGTACAGTAAATTCTTGACGTATGTCCGGTTTACTCAACTGTTTAAAATCCAATATTTTCACAACTTTTGGTCTCTTGAGTTTCTTTAATTTGCACTGTAGTGTATTATCACCGGCACATGATCACTTCCGCAGTCAGCCCCTGGATACGTTTTTGATTGTTTCACTGCTCTTTTAAATCTACTATGGCAATAGTCTATCTGGTTTCTGACGATGTCGCCAGGACTCTTCCAAGTGTATACTCGTCTAGGGTGTTCTTTGAACCAAGTATTAGTGATGACCATGTTCTCCCCCTCACACCACTGAACCCATCTGTCCCCTCGTTCATTCCTTTCACCAATTCCATGCGGACCTACTGCTTTACCCTCTGTACCTTGACCGACTTTAGCGTTCAGGTCTCCCAGGACAATGACAATGTCATTCGATTTGCACTGAGATTTAGCTTTATCTAAGGAATCATAAAAGGTGTCAATAACTTCGTCAGCACTATCTGCCGTTGGTGCATAAACCACTGTGATTGAGATGTTAAAAGGGTGTCCCTGCAGTTTCACTAGGAGCACCCTATCACTTACACACCAGTGTCCCAACACACTCTTTGAGATATCTGGATCCAGCAGTAACCCCACACCTCTTTCATGCTTTTCACCTCCTGCATAAATCAATCTGTGCTCATCTATCACAAACTCGCCGTTATTCAGCCATCTTGTTTCATTTAGTCCTAATATGTTGACATTTAGCCTCATCATCTCTTGTTTAACATTTTCCAGCTTGCCGCTCTGATACAGTGTTCTCACATTCCATGTTCCAACTCTGATGGTATTCCTATTGCATACATGAAAATAACAATTCTATTCCCTGCATCGTCCTCGAGAGTTCTGTCCCCTCTATTGTCTTTCACAATCTCCCATATCTCCCTTTCTTTGCCCAGTTTTCTGTGTCTCGTTTCACATCTGCCTGTAATATGCCCCATGACCCCCCCCCCCCCCCCCCCCCCCCCCATCTCTCTCTCTCTCTCTCTTTCTTTTGGGAAATGTCATTACAGATCATCAAATAAACAAGGATAAAGAGAAAAAGAAAAATAACAGTGGTTTGAGTCTTTTTACATTGGTGGTCAGTTTTTCGAAAAAATGAGGGGGAACTCAGTTTATAATCATATTTATGAACTTGAGCAAGGTCTAAGTAACTCCAAAAACTTTGCAATCGTCTAAATCATTGTTTCAGTTATTTTCCTTATACAAATATAATCATATCATGATAATGATAATGATAATATTACTTGTTTACCTACGGTAACCTGATCAGCATTAATATGGTTATCATTGGAGGTCCCTGCCTGCAATCATATTATTACGGCCCTGCTTTATACACTCAACAGACAAATGCTATATATCGCATGAAACCTTCTTCCGCAATGAATAATACAGGACGGCCACGTACGTTGAACATTTTACAATAAAGTTTTGAATTATCCAGACTTTTTTTAACATCATTTACACTGGATGACTATACCTTAATAATTTGAAGGCAGACCAATAAACCGGATTGTAACTTTCTTTCTTAGTTTCTTTTTTCATTTTTGTTTTTTATATTTATTTATTTATCTGTTTTTCTTTCCATATTTTTTGTTCTTTACCTCTATTTTGTCCTTTTCTCTCTTTCTTTCTTAATTTCGCTTTTCTTTTTTCTTGGGGGGAGGGGGGGGGGTATAATGATTTGTATGAAAGATTTAAAATAATAATAAAGTAGATTAGCTGAAGGAAACAATATTATTTTTGTTTGCTCCGATCCGCAGATTGTTTGGCAATGCTGCCATCTACGGTCAGAATCAACCATTCCAAGGTGAATGAAGTTGCATGTTTTATCCTGTGGTTGATATTTTTTATCATCATATTCCTACAAAATGGAGTTTCTTTTAGGCATTCAGGGTCCTGATTATGTTTTACTTGCATCCGACATGAATGCAGGAAGAAGTGTTTTTGTCTTCAAACATGGTAAGTGTTACACACAACCTTTTGTTTTTGGAAAAGTGTGTTGAGTTTGTGAATGTGATTTGTAAACTGAGTGAACGGTGAATGAAAATGCAATCTCCTCTTTTGTTAATCTTTAGAAAATCTAGATCTATTTCTTTCAAAAACTAGAAATCAATGTGAAATTTTATTTGTGGGAAGGGGGAAGGGGCGATAGACCACTGACAGAGGTTTTTATTTTCATGATGTAGAGGGGGAAATGAACCGTTTTGATGACTGTTATCTCGGAATTGTGCCACCCTAGATCATGTAATGGTCCCATTGCCTGTAATTCGCGTTCGTTAAAATGGAGTGTTGTCGACGTCGGGCGCATGACAACTCGGCTTGCGCTCGGCAGCTCGATCCAACCAGACAAGTCCGCAACCTGGCAACTAATGAATTGATTGCTGATCTCTGAAACCAACGGAGGAGAAGGAGGAGGAGGAGGAGGAGGAGGAGGAAGAACAAGAAGTTGGATTTTAAGCGCACGCCACAACGCCCAGAAAGAAAATGAGAAGAAGAAGAAGAAGAAAAAAAGAAAATGACAAGAAGAGGAAAAAAGAAAAAGAAAATGACAAGAAGACCTAACGGCTAACCATCTAAAAACTCAAGTAAGAAGAAGAGAAGACAAAGAAGGAGCAGGAGGAAAAGAAGAATGAAAAAAGAAGAAGAAAATGATGAAGCGAAGAAGAAGACCCAACCATCTAAACTAGTAAGACAAATTTGTGGGGGGGGGGGGGGGGTTGGAAGAAGAAGAAGAAAAAGAGAAAGAAAATGGGGAAGCGAAGAAGAAGAGAAGACCCAACCATCCAAACTAAGACAAATTTGTGTGTGTTTTTTGTAAGAAGAAGAAGAAGAAGAAGGATAAAGAGAAACAAAATAAGGAAGCCAAGAAGAAGATCCAAACTAAGACAAAGTCAAGAGTTGTTTGTGTTTTTTTTAAAGAAGAAGATGAAGAAGAAGAACAAAGATCAAGAAGGTGCTGGAGGAAACGAAGAAGGAAAAAAGAGAGAAGGAGAAAGACAAGGAGAAGGAGAAGAAGAAGATATAGTTGAAATGTAAAAAGATGTTATAATCCAACCCGTCGAAACAATGCCAAATTTATGAACAATTGAAATTACTGATCCAGCTAGGTAAAAGCGATGGTAGACTACTATTGTAGAATCTTCCTTGCTCCTAAACTAAGCGTCAGAGAAGAAACTTCCTAACAAATCAAAAGTTGGAATTGTACATCCTAATTTACACTTAAACCTACATGTTCACGATTCAAGTTTTAGTGTTGATAAGACTCGATATATACAGAAATTTGTTTCCAATTGGTGTCACATAGTATACAAAATAAGGTGAGCATAAGCATGATATTGCATGTTGAGAATCAGCATCATAAATGCATTC
The DNA here is from genome assembly GCF_000002235.5 of Strongylocentrotus purpuratus. NCBI lineage: Eukaryota > Metazoa > Echinodermata > Echinoidea > Camarodonta > Strongylocentrotidae > Strongylocentrotus > Strongylocentrotus purpuratus. Next base: position 32,744,970 of record NW_022145598.1, read on the forward strand.
ATATTTCAAATGCAAATTAATATAGATAACAATAGCAATATGTACAATCACTACAAAAAATAACAACTCTCCACCTTTTCCTTCATTCTCCCCCTCCTTTCCACTTTTTAGACCAAGAGAAGATGTTTCCTTTGAGCAGTAAGCTCCTCATGTTGTGTGCTGGTGAGTCCGGTGATACTGTCCAGTTTGCAGAGTATATCCAGAAGAATATTCAGCTCTACAAGATCAGGAACGGTAAGTAAATAATAATAATATATTACATTTTATAAATCCCCTTTTCATTAGATACAAAGCGCATAAACAAGAAATACTAACAGATAACAAAAAGAGAGCACATTATGATATGAAGCTTACGTTAATTACAAACAGAGAGGAATATTACAACAAATTAGAAAATATGTGTTTTCATACATTTCTTGACAACTGTTAGAGTATGACAATTCTTAAGTACAGGGTGCAAAAAGTCAGTTTTATCGGTGAGATGGCCATGTTTAGCATTCAGCAAAAATGTAGGCTAAGGGTTACCAACCTAAAACACTGCCAGGCTACCAAACAGCTCTTTAATTGACCTCTATCTTGTTGAAATTCTAATGCACTGCATACAAAAATGGGTGCGCCACATAATATGTGGCATGACAATTTAGTCCAAACCAAAAAGCAGCTATTTCTTATCATATTTTTTATAGGAGGCTATGTGAATAGCAATCCTTTTCAGGGATCCTTTCTATTTTGATATTTTATTAAACTGACATAAAAAGAGTGAGAAAGCAATTGAAAAAAACCCAACCAAAATGCACTTTACCTTTATCATTGTAGCTGGCAGCTTACAGCTTTGTGAAAAAAGTAGAACGTATTTTTGGACAATCGTTTGCATGGTAAGAAGTTTCAGAACTTCATTCAACATAAAGAATATCAAATGGTTGGTAAAAACTGATTGAACAGCAGAGCAGCATTGATATACACATATACTTGATATGTTTGACAATTGAAGGATCTTTTCTTAACAGTGATTTTACGTTACCGATAATTCTTCTCGTTAAAATCTGTTACAGGTTATGAACTGTCACCGAAAGCAGCTGCTAACTTCACAAGGAAAAACCTGGCAGACTTCCTACGCAGTAAGGTAAGTAAATCTTACATGATTTTCAACGCATATCCTTAGTGCAAAGACCACAGCAAAATTCAATATATCTAGCTGTACGAGACAGCACATGCTCCTACGACGATTGCTCAGCGATCAATTTCATCCGTTAACTGAATTTCGAACAGGACCAATCCGACCAAACACTATTCCAAGGCCTTACCATGAACCTAATCTAAGGCTAATACCCAAATGCAACCTTAACCCAAATCCTACATCTAAAGCTACATGTACACGTATGTCTTTGAGGAAAAAATGTCTGATCACTATATTTTTTTCCTTGTTGCTATCAGTAAACAGATGTTAATAGCATTTTGTTAAGTGACTAAATGCTAAGATAGGCTGCAATTCATGTGAACTTTAAATGTTGCGTAAAGAATGTTTAAAATGCAAAAAAAGCTGATGGTCAGAAATTAATCCTCCATCACAGTCTCGAGTATAAATTCTAGGTACTCTTAATTCTTTCTAATATTGTTATGCAATTTTCTTGTTTTGTTGTGTTAATCACATATTGTATGTAAATTTTTATATATATTTTATGAGAAGTGGAACTAAATAAATGAAATGAGATGAAATTATTATAACTTTTTTGTTTTAATTTTTTTAAACCAAATATATCAATGCTGCAGTCTGTTTGAGAAATGCTTTGCAGTCTCACACATTGATTTAAATAATTGCCAAATTCATGAGGCCCCTATCAACAGTCAGGTATTGGTAATAAAATATGTACATTTAAAGGGGCATGTTCCCCGTATTCCAGAGGGCGTTCAAAATACGTACCCGCTGGCGGACGGTGCTAGCTGCCTATTGACATCAACAGAATACGGCTCTTACGCAGATGGCATGTTCCGAATGCCCGGACAATGTCGATTATCGCATACATGTGCCGAAGTAATACCAATCGCAGTTCGGCTCTAAGATTCGGCTGCTGTTTCCGCCCACTTTCGTGACGTCGCAATCGGCAGCAATCAGCTGGCTTGGCGAAGGCAGGCCAGGCCGCGCGTACTTTGATTGACAGCTGTATGCAAATTAGAAGTCGACCTTCGGAACCAAGATGGCGATGACTAGAGCAGCGATAACTACACTGGCGGGAACATGCCCCTTTAACTAATAATTGAGTCTCCTGTTTGCCCATCACAGACACCATACCAGGTGAACCTACTCTTAGCTGGTCATGATGAGACGGATGGTCCTTGCCTGTTCTACATGGACTACCTGGGTTCACTGCAGCAGGTCCCTTTCGCTGCTCACGGCTACGGATCCTACTTTACACTGAGTATCCTTGATAGGCACTACAGGAGAGGTGAGAGTTGGCTAGTATATTCAATTCAATTCAATTCAATTCTGGTTTATTGTAAATAAAACATTCTGAATAAAAAGTCCAGAGACTCATACAATTCAGTTTACAAATTATTAATACACACAAGAATATAAGAAATCAATACTTTTAGCAATCTTCATATTAATAACTAATTCTAATTAACTAAACAACTTATATCAAATAATCGTAAAATAAAACATGTTGTAATTATTCAGTTATAACATTTAAATAATGAAATGTATATGTAAATAATTCATTGTGATTGAGCTCATTATACAATCTATCAGCACCTGAGGTGAGGCTGCGTGCATCAATTTTATTGAGCCTTCATGCTGAGTATGATAGGTGCACACATCCTCAGTGAGAGCAGATAGATTTCATCAAAAGTAGCGAAAATCATGTGTTTCATACGACACTCCTAGATGATTTTAAAAGGAGTCATTTGGAGATTACTCAATGTCATTAAAAAAAAAATTGAGTTTAGTGCGCTTACTTTGGCGCACACACACCATATGCTGAGATGCCAACCCTCCCTGATTTTTAAGGAGGCCTCCTTATTTTTATTTTTTTGATACGGCACTCCACACAAACTTGAATGCCTCCCTGATTCATTGAAAGATTATCTCTATTATGGTGTATGCAATCGATAGAAACCTCCCTGATTTCGGAATGAATCCTCCCTGAAAGCTGAATGTAAAGGTGGGCATATGCATATGAGGACACTTACCTCCTCGAGCACTGCTGGACATCATACACTTACCAATTGTTTGATAGTACTGGAAAGCATTTTATTTCATTTTTTTAATTGAAAAAATATATTATATTCTTTGTGGTTCAGAATTACTGCCTTCACCAGATCTTACAGGAGTGAGTTGTATTATATTGGATAGAACAGCATGTGCTTAGGTTTATTTGAATAAGAATAAGTGGTATGACATGAAGAGTGAGTAGATCACAGACTAGTTTGGCTTCTGCCACCTATATTTCTGATTGTACTTAAATGTAAATGTCTTTGCTCACTCTTTCTCCATCTTATCTTTCCTTTATATGTTACTCAGATATGACTCGGGACCAAGCAGTTGAAGTGTTGAAGAAGTGCCTATTAGAGGTAAGTGGCCCATCTGTGTGACATCTTCATCGTCGGCTGTCCACAACAAGGCCGTTTCTACTGTTGACAATGTCGTTACGGCCTTTTGCGGGCAGCAGCCGATGATATGTCATTGATTAAACAAATCTCACATTTTAGTGCAATTGGGACATTATGATTAAAAATGGTGCTAGATGTACAAGTAAAGATAATCTGAAAGTTTGAGTGAAAACAGACCATTATCAATGATAAAAATTGGAAAAAACTGATCTGATCGATTCCTTAATTCTCCCAACTATATTATTACAATTCAATTACATTTTAGGTGAATTTAAATTGTCACAAAGCAATTAATTGGCTCTATATACCATTCCAGACGTTGAAGTGTTGAAAGATTTGTAAAAGCCTGTCTTATGTCTTATTTTCATAGAAAAACGGTTGGGTAACATTTCATACAAAATTACTCAATGTTTTCATCCACCTTCAACAATTTTACTGAGTCACTTTAATGCTAGCTTCAATAACAAACTTCAAGGGGGGGGGGGGGGGGGGGGAGGGGGATGTGCATATATCCATGGATTTAATTTTCAAAATACATAAGGTTAGTCACAGGTAAAGGTTGTGTTGGGTTAGGGTTAGTTATACAGTGAGTCATAAAAACACAGTTTACAATTGGGAAAAAAGTCTCTTCACATACAAATCTGGATATTCTCATACATATAGATGTGGATTGTTCAGGGTCTGTCCTATCAAATAGAACCAAAGAATCAGAGCATGTTTAATGCTTGAGTGAGACGCAGAAATGAATTCATTTGATCCCAGTACAAGTTTTCATCACTCTGGCTTGCCATAACCAGTGAAAAGAATTTGTTGCAACTCATTATATATATGCCTATATATATATTTTCCTTCTGTCTGTCTGTGTTATTACAGGTCCAAAAGAGGTTCATTGTCAACCTCCCAACGTTCCAGATCCGCATCGTCGACAAGGATGGTATTCATGAATTACCCAACCTCCCTTTAAAGCCTGCAAAAGCCTAGCATTACCATGGCAATCCAGGAAACATATTTTGTAAATAATGCATACTGTATGTTCTTTTGTTATCGTTATTCTCAAAGCCTCTAAGGCTGTGGACCATTTTGTGAATGAGACAAGACGAGCTGTTGTTGCAAGTTTACATCTGTAAAAGTAGCGAATCACACAGTAAAATCTAATCAATGTGTAGATTCATGTTTACAAGGGATATACATATATATTCTTTTCTTCTATTTGATAATTCTACCATGCCTCCTATGTAGAGCATACACCCATGTATTTCTACAAAAGGACACCAGTTTGAGTTTGTAAAAGAGAAAGAATGAAGGGAGATCCATGTCTCAGGCAGTTGCTGGTGGTGTAGTAGATACATACATGTAGATGTTGGGGTATAGCTGGGGAACAGATGAGATTTGGTTAAGATGGATCCCAGTAATTATTCTATCAAGATTTACATCGATGTGTAACAGTCTCGTGGCACAAATATGGAACCTGGTAACTCCTGTATAAAGCCTATGTGAAAGATAAACTCCAGAAGTTGGTGAGAAAAGAGCATAAGGTCTTTCTCTATCAGTGTTGTAAACTTATTTTGACAGTATACATGTAATTTTATTTGTTCATTTAGAATAGACTGTAAAATTACCCAATGGGTTAATTCATATCAAAAGAGTGATGCAGTGTGAAAAGTTGTTTTTTACCCTCATCAGAGCACACAAAATTTTGCCCAGCCACAATGAATGAATTTACTGTTACTTTTATCTTTCTTCCAACCTGTCATCAAATTCCCTGCTAAAGTGGACTGTATATTTTCCCTGGCAGTTTATGGATAATATGATACTTATGCCCATAAAAAAAAAAAAAAAATTCTTAAAGATTGTAACCATGGCACATGGTCACATTTTGTTCTACACCTGATCATTTTTGTAATGATTAAAGCGAAGATACATGTATTTTGGTTCAGTAGTTTTGGTTCATAGTTCATCTAGATCTAGTACATTTTAAGTGGAATGTCAAAAGTAAATTTTGAATTCTCTTACACTAGAGCGACTAGACCTCAAGTTAATTAATGTGAGATGTTGATTTGTTTTGTACATGTACAGATGTAATAAACTCTTCAAACTATTATATTCTGTGATTTTGTATCGTACGTGAATGTGCGTTAATATTAGGTTTTACTTGTAGAGATTCCCTGCCTGGAAAAATGCAACTGAAGTTGCTTAACACTTTCCAAAAAACCATTGAGGGAGATGAGAAAAGCAGTCCTTATCCTGAAGCCAGTTTGGTCTTTGTCGGCAGATGGTTTTCTGTGAGGGTGTCATGTGATATTCACTTTGGAGTAGAAGGCAATGCAGTCGCTGTTGAAGTAGTACATGCTGCGGTGGAAAATGTCATAAAATGAAAATTTATCTGTGTTTTGAGAATGATAGCATGAGGAGGGAGAGAAAGTGGGAAAGATAGATGAGAGAGAGGGGGGGGGGGGGATAAAGAGGATAGATCGGAACTTGAAATGGATCTGATTTAAATACGGGGTTATTTATTCACATTTTTGCTGTGTTTTGCACCAAGGTCATTGTCGAAGATGTGGGGGTAAGGGCACAGGTGAGAGTTCAAGATGATAGGGTTTGGTTCAAGTTAAAGTTCGGAATATGATAAAGAGTTCATAGATGACCGAGAACCACTTGCCATGCAACACAAACAAAATTCATCCAAATAATTTCCACACACATTAGGCCTTTAAAGCTTGTCTGTACTAGTTTGGCCAGGAGGGATTAGACCACCCAGGGTGGTCACTTACAGGTCATCAACTCAGCTCTTAATTAACATTAGAAAAAGAGGATCATGGGGGACCAATGGTCACCAATTAGGCATTGTTTTCTATATAGAGGGAGCAAGTACCTACAAGTAGTACAATGAGGCTTACTAATATTATGTCTAGTCATGAACGTGGATGTAGTTGGACAATATTTCTTTGAACTATTATTTTTAATCAATTTTGGCAGCATTTATGTAGATGACCATCCCTGCTTCTATATCTTTCTCATGTGTATTATTGAACGACACATGCTCTAGAGCCAATTGGTCCATCATCAATTTCCGACATTAATCAAATTCCTCGCTGCAACTCTAGACCAATCACTGTATCCAGCACTAACCTAAACTGAAAATTGAAACCATAATCCAGAGCTGCCAACCTTGTGCGACCAAAAAAAGGAATCATAATGGCAAAAAAAAAGGAATTTCAAGCAAAAAAAAAGGAATTCATAAAACGAAACTTACAACCATGCGCGACTCACTTCTAATGCAGAAATGTTCATTCCTCATGCTGTTTTTTCCATACAAGCAATTTTTTTTTGTTTTGGTTATTTTGGTATTATCGGTATGTTTTATAATTAGTTTTCTATTGATTTTGTAATGAAATCACCATTTAAAGGCAGTTGTTTGACGTGTGGTATGTAAAAAAAAAAAAAAAAAAAAAAAAAAAATGTAATTTGGAGGAAAAAACGGAGTAATTCTGGCAAAAACGGAATGGTTGGCAGCTCTGATAATCGCATCTCAAGTTCTAACCCCTTGGGCCCATTTCTCAAAACCGTCATAAGTCTAAGTTCTAGACATCCCATATAAAAGCATGGTCATTCTATGACACTTGCAATGGGAAGTCAAAGAAGTTACATGTAGATGGTCTCGAGAAACTGGCCCCACATCTCAGATGAAATACAGCCTGGAGCAATTGTCAGATCAATGAATCCTCCCCCCCCCCCCCTCCCCCTCCTCCACCTCCCACTCATGGAAACATTGCACATCATAAAAATCTATCCTTACAAGCATGTACTTACAGTACTTTTCTTTAGAAATTTTATTCAATTGTCAAGATTAAATAATATACAAATGTGAACAAATTCTGTATTCCTTTTTGTCACACAACGTCCAACAGAATACAAAAGAACAGAAGTCAATGTCATTTCTTTATACACATGTAAAAAACAAAGTGCAATTTTACTGTGGCATGAATGATGTATCCATTTACAATGCTCAAAATTACATGTACATGTATATAAATACACATTACACAAAACAGAAGTGTGAAATCACTGCACATTTTTTTTGTCCAATTTCTCTGACTGCAGAAAGCTGTTCTTATAATTGCATACATGTACTTTTAACAGGCTGAGAGATTTAAATTTCCCTACATGTCTAGTAGAGACCCCCTAAATATAGGAACAAATTAGGAATCATAAGATCCACAAAAAATGCAACTTTCAGGTAGTGACGGGTTGTCCAATAAAAACAAAAATGGCGACTTGAATATGATTTAACAAGATCAAGCATTTTAATGACTCATAAAATCGAACTCTCACAACAAAACTAAGAATTTATTTCTATAATAATTCTATTTATTTTGAATAAAACTCCAGATGATGATCATAATGGATGTAATATGTTATGCATTACTGAAGGCTTTTTCGGTAATCCATGCAAAAAGAAATAGTGTTTCAAAACATTTTTCTGAAGAAGTACACTCAAATTGTGCTAAATGTAGCAATTCAAATTAAATCTTAAAATTGGCAACACTTTGCAAAGGAAAATGAAAAAACTCCCTGTTGGCAATTTCTCATACAGGGCCTGTACATGCACATCAAAATCATAGATAAACAATGTAAATAAATATTCCAAAACAGATGTTGCCCACATATTTATCAAGCCATAAAATTAATTTGAAAAAACAATGAAAACTGGGCAATGTTGCACACTGAAGATAAAGAAGTACGGTACATGATACGTGCCTCTGAGGACAAAGCGGGAAAGCATTTGAACAATATTCCTTTTTTATGTCATTTATGTCATTTATGTCATTTTGCTTAACAACCGTTTATACACTAGGGGATATACAGGTATATCTGATGGCTTAGAGAAAATGCTTCAACAAAAACAAAAAGAGAGGGGGGGGGGGGGGGTTAAATATGTCCAGCACATTTATCTACCCGTACTAAATAGGCATGATCAAAACAACCTTCATGGTTGTCAAATTTTCAACCTGATAAATCATGCCAATATCGCTTTTCAATTTCAACCAGATAAAATTGTTGATTTTTAGAAAGTAATAATCTATTTAACTTGGAAATTAACAGTAATACCTGTCTGGTTTGAACTTTGAAGAGGAATTCTTTAATAAAAACAGCATTTGCCAACCTTCCCTGTACTACAGTGGAACCTGATGTACGTGTAGTATCAGTCGAACAGTGGTCGCTATAAGAGACTGAAGTATTTGGGTCCATAATCTGTGCATGAATAATCTCAACTACTATAGTAAATCCCACAACAGGTATGATGAAACTTTACCCTATTCCCTCACCCCAACCCCTTCAGATATCGGCAGTTGGTCGAGTTGGCAAAACAGCATTAAATTTGCTTCATACAAATAAAGCAATCCAACAATCACACAAGAACACCTGATGTTTTAGATTAATTTTTTTAATCAAACAAAAGAAAATCTATTGAGGGTCAGTTACAATGTATACAAAAGCAGGAGTCCAATATCCAGTTCAAATTCCTTCTTTCTCACCAAACTCTGAGATATCCACACAAAAACCTGATGAATCCATGATTGGTGACTGTACAAGAATGTCCAACATAAGTGAAAAACAATACATGTTTACCAGATCACTGCTACAATTTCCTTTGACCCGCAGTCGTTGTAATCACAATATTTTGATGTAAATGTGGAACAAATAAACTTCGACTTCAATACAGGCGTTGAGGCAATGAACCAAGTTGCGACCTGCGACAGCGAGAATATGCCTTTGAATCAAACTTGATCCAAACAAGCATCATTCTGATTCATCATAAAAGTTCTTCTCCGAAAGGCCGAATACATACAAGGCTACTGACAGAGCTACACATGTCCTTTCTCTAGCTTCCAGAAGGCATCTTTCATCTCCTACGCTTAGTAGAGGGCGTTTCTGTCGGAGTACCGGCTTGCCGCGTTCTCTTCCTCTTGGGCGAGTTGTCCTTCTCAGATGGTGTGCCCGCAGCGACGCCGCTAGGTGTGCCAAACTTGATGGATGATTTGGTCGAGTCCGATTTGGAGCCTTCAGAAAAATAAAGAAGAAATTTACAAAGATGGATTAAAATTTTATAGTAAAATATAGTAAAATATGAAAAGTGTTAAAGGTCAGCAGCAAATTGTCCTCCAGAACTATTGAAATACTACCCTTCAAGATAAAGTTGAGTTCTGGTCATGCGATTGCATTGTGAAAGAACCGGTGTGGAATCGATCAAAAAGAGTTGATCATGTAGCATATAAGTATTGGTGTGTACTGCAAGTGCAAACGAGAAGAAATTCGACCCAGTCTCGGTAAAAGTAACAAGCGCTATAGTATACACAGAAAGATGTATATGGACTACACAAACATGTGCATAAAAATGAGGCCCACATTTTTAAGCTGTTACATGTCATATTGAGAATATGAAGGCATATGAAGAGCCATGTTTTTCAGGGAACATTTTTTCTCTGATGTTCTTCCACACTAGAAAAATAATAATGAAAATGCTCACAAATTATCTTTCACCTCTCCCAGATCTGCAATCTGCAAATACATACCGTAATTAACGGTGTATAAACCGCACCTTTTTGCCGCCGAAAAAAAAATCAAAGTTGGGGGTGCGGTTTATACATGGTACACCCAAAAAAAAAAAATGTTAAAGTTTCGATTTATTCCCCTCCACATGGCGCTATGCCTGGCAAGTCTCCCAGCTCAGTAATCGGTGTGTTGACTCATCACTCGGAAACTAAAACAACACTCAAATTTGTCTGTCATCTTAGTTTGAAAGTAATCTTTCTGATAGATCTCAATATGTAGTTCATAATTCTTCCAATTTTTCTTCTATTCCATGGCGTACCACAAGGTTCTATCCTAGGTCCTCTACTTATTTTTAATTTCCATTAACACGGACCCGGCAAAAAAAAGTCGGCAAAAAAAAAAATGTTTTTTTTTTTTTTTTTTTTTTAAAGGGCGAAAAAGAGGGGTGCGGTTAATACATGAGGGCAGTTTATACAACGTTAATTACGGTAACAAGTAATTTTCAAAACTTTCTGGTTTCAGTGGTTTTAGAGTATTTTGGGGGCATACCACTCAGTCCCATCCATTTCTTTTCACTGAAATGTCCAATCATTGACTTACTATCATGTGATGAGGATGAGAAGCCCTTAAAGGGATCTCCAGTCTTGCCTCTCTGTTGCATCATCTCCTGGAATTCACTCGTCGGTAGAGAGAAGTCCACCTCTTTGTTGGGGAAGGGCAAGATCTCTGACTCATGCTGGTATGAGAGAACAAATAATAGAATAAGTCATGATGTTACAAAACTAATTCTTTCTATGCCATTATTAAAATCATCTCTCTGTGCATATTAAATTTATCATGAGGTAGTTTTACCAAAGGCAACAAGTTTATCAAAATGTTTCATGTATAAAATTAATAAAGACACTGAGAGAATAGTAGTCACTTGTCAGGAAGCTAAATCAGAAACAAGAATCAAGACCAGATAAAGGTTACATTCAATTCATTGCAAAGTTTTTGAGTTGCACAGATCAAGAGCAATTATTCTATTGATTATTCTATTTTTCTCTGCTGATCATCATGTACATGTATGGCAAGAAAGCAGCTCTGCCAAATGGCAGTGGTAGTAAACAAATGGTTATTTTCATACATTAAGGAATTAATAAATCCAAATCTGGATCCTAACAGTAATTAATCATAACCCAAAGCCCACCAGCAACCCCAACACTAAACCCTTGACCCTTGATATACTAAAGCCAGAAGCTAAACACCAGGGCCTCATTTCACAAAACTTGTCATCAGTGACAAAGACAATTTTTGTTATAAGCTACAAAATCCTTGCTTCTGATTGGATATCAGCAGATTTGTCACTAATTTTTGTCATTTGTCATTGAAAGAAGGCTTTGTGAAACGGGTCCATGCTGCTTACATTGCCAGAGCAAACATTGGATAACCCCTGCTGCATGTACAGTACATGATAGTGCCATGACTGTGTATGACTTACCAATGCCTGCATGTCATACAAGGTTTCCAGGTGGTCCCATATCTGTTTGGAGGTCACCTGACGACCTGTGGCCTGGTTGAATTTCTCATGGATGCACATCATCTGAAAATTCTTGTTAACACCTGCGTGAACAGAAAAGTAGAACAAAATACAAATGTATCAATATGTCATCCTACATTAGAGCTGCCTAAATGATTCATAATATTATCTGTTGAGCAGCAAGGAACCAATGGGACTTGTAATTTGATATATTATATTGTGCCTTCTCATGCTTATCGCCTTTCTAACGCGCATTCTCTTTCCTTATCTTCTTCTCAACCCCACATGCAGCTCATCATTTTGTTTTATTTTCTGTACCCCCGATCTCTCACTTCTTTTTTTGGCATTGTGTACTCTTTGTCTTATGACAGTGTTCTTCTATCTTTGTCATTTAAAGTACTGTCTTGTCTCGTTCTTGTCTCTGTTGGCAACCCCCTTTTTTCCCTATGTAGTTCCTTTTGTAGTAATTGCTCATTATTTTAAGTATCACTTGAGGTGTACCGTGTTCACGGTGTTCATACTTGTACAAGCATTGAATCTTAGTGGACCCCTCTGTTTCCAATATGTATTTCTATATTTGTTGTAAATTTTTATAATTAATTTGTAATGTTTTGGTGGAAACACAAATAAATTGAAATTGAAATTGAAAATTGAATGGACTATAAATTAGAACTCTCCTTACAGGGACCATTGGTATGACCAGCTGTCAACAATACCTGAACTGGCAAAATACAAGGTGAATAATATACAGATTGTTGGGTTGTCATGACTTTCTGCATTTTGTTCTCCTTCTTCTCCGGTTTCTTTGGCTCTTTAGGAGTTTTTCTTCCATCAAGTATCATCTGTAGATTACCTGTTCCTTTTTCCATTTCATTTAACTAGATTACTAGATCTATAAAAGTAGTAGAGGTCTAGGTCTAGTTTTGCTTTTAAAAAAGGATTAAAATTGAAAGTTAATCAGGTTAAACAGTTAAAAATTACAATCGCGAACATGATGAACAATTTAATTAGTGGGATGAAAATAATCATTGAGGGCGACATGTCATTTATTGTTATTTGTTAACATGCATGGTCATCAATGATCAATCATCATGAAATTATTGCTCGATTTTCCGAAACATGATTGAATGAATGCAAAATTCACATCTGACTGAGCCGACTGCATCATGCAAACAACATGGTGATCACATAGGATTAGTGCACTGAGATTGACTGACACACAAGACACTCCTGGGGTTTGACATGACTCGGTCTCAGATTCAGAGTCTGAAGTTATTTATTAGACTTCTTCTTCTTTGCTTGGCCTTGGCTTCCTCCAGTTTGGAAAACTGCAGCTTGGTGCAGAGTGCAGGTATTGTTTGTACACAAAATCATTTACATGCATGATGCAATTACAAAGACTGCAACTGTGCGGTGCATCATTTTCATGATTTTGCATGTGCTACAATAATTTTTGAAAGGCAAAAGCCTAAACAAATGACTCACCAACAGGTTTGTGTCCTCTCATAGCATAGAAGAGACTGACTTCAAGCTCAGTGTTCCAGATAAGATCTTCACCGGTTACTTTCACGCTTTCTCCAGACATTTTTCAATCGCCATCTCTAACTCAGTCTTTCTCTTCAGTTTTTCACTCGAACTATGTGCAGTCGAATCTAGTCAGCGAGGCTTTATACACGTACAGTATTGTCGCTCGCACAATACATACGGCATTCGCATGCGGCATAAATATGCATGATGCATGTTGACATGTGTTCGCCGTCGCGTCATCAAACAGCTGCCGTTCACTATGGTGGAGGTAAAGAGACATATATACTAGTTGTGAAGTTTTGAAGTTGTATGAGAGGGGGGGGGGGGGGGGGGGGGGTAAGGGGTGAGGGGGTATACAGGGGTGTGCCGCTCTATTGTAACGTTTTACAACAAATCCCTAGTGTTTGCCATGCATGCCATGCAAACACCCGAAAATTTGGAAAATGGGCTTTACTTCGAGAAAAATCCTCCAAAATGAAAATGGGTAGGGGTTTTGAAGCCCCGCGCGTTGTAACCAAATCTGAGTAGTCCCGCCCCGGGTATGAGAGTATTAATCCCCCTTTTCTCGTGCCATTACTTTTATATATTTTTGGTTTCATTGTATATTTTTTGTTATAGGCCTACCATGTTGTATTTCCTTTGGCAAATGATGGACCTTCTACAATCTTAAAGCTTATCAACACTAGTGTGGCTAGGAGGGATTAGACCACACAGCGAGGTCACTGACAGGTGGCTATTTCATGAACTCAGCTCTTCATGGGGGACACGACAGGCAAGGATTGGGGAAGTTTTCTATATAGAGGGAGCAAGTAGCTACAACTAGGACAGTGGGGCTTTAAACCCAAGCATGCATGGTTCGTTACAAAAGTTCAAATTGAAATTAAAATGTTTAAATTTGGGTGGAGCTTTTCCAATCTCATCCGCCTCCTGATGGTTAACTTTATAGTCGATAGGTCGGAGACAAATCATTAGAGTTTGCTTTCTTGAGTTACTGAGTTCCTATCTGACTCTATACTCAACAGTGGCGGATCCAAGGGGGGGGCCCGGGGGGCCCGGCCCCCCCCCCCCCCCTTGAGAAAAAAATCATGTAAAATCACGTGATTTTTACCTTTTTTGGGGGTTGCCCCCCCCCCCTGGCGCTCAAGGGGGGGGGGGGGGTGCAAATTGAATTTTTTTTGAGGATAAAAAAAAATGTGTCACTAAACCAAAAACCCCCCCCCCCCCCCCCCCCCACCCCCCCCCCCCCCCCCCCCCCCCCCCCCCCCCCCCCCCCCCCCCCCCCCCCCCCCCCCCACTGAGCGAATTTTTGACCGGCGCGTTTTTCAAATTTTCGGGAGCAAAAAAAAAAAAAAAAAAAAAAAATTGTGCTCTGCCCCCCCCCCCCCCCCCCCCCCCCCCCCCCCCCCCCCCCCCCCCCCCCACACACTGAGCGACTTTTCGGCCGGCGCGATTTTCAAATTTTCGGGAGCAAAAAAAAAAAAAAGTTGGGCCCCCTCCCCTTAGAAATCCTGGATCCGCGCCTGATACTCAATAAGTTGAAAGTTTTCCTTAACATCTGCTTATCGCAAAGACATGTTTCAATCAATACCAAAAAAAAAGAAGAAAAAAAGGAAATATTATTGACATTTCGTCCTATTAGGAATAACAGCTCTCGTCTTCGAAGTGTTTACAATTATCGAAAGGCCTCTTGGGAAGAAGTCAGAAAGAGTCTTGGCATTTATGAAGCTCATTTGAAGTTTTTGAAGGCTCTTCAGGAAGTATACTTTCAGAAGAGGAAACAATGTACTGGGTATATACTTCAGCAGTAGTCAATTTCATCTTCATTTCTCCGGGGGTGGGGGCAAGGGGGACAATGCGTCAATTTTTCGGGTACCCCCAAAGCGCCCATCTACATAAAATGTGCCCCTTTTTACTTCAGATAAGTACACCCTTTTCTTTCTAAAGAGTGCCCATTTTCCCTTCTCATAAACTGTGACACTTTCCACCTCTAATATAAAGTGCCCCTATTCAAATATGACAGGTGCCCTTTTTCCTTCAAGTGTAATAAATGCCCCCGGTTTGCCCTACATTTTCGCAGTGGCGGATCCAGGATTTGCTGATGGGGGGGGGGGGCTAAAATGTGAAAATCACGCCGACCAATTTTTCGTTCAGTGGGGGGGGGGGGGGGGGGGGGGTAGTGAGCATAATTGTTTTCGTATTTGCCCCCGAAAATGTGAAAATCGCGCAGACCGTTATTTATGCTCAGTGTGGGGGGGGGGGGAGGGAGGTAGTGTTAGCACTACCTAAATAGATATATATTTTTTTAAAGGCCAGCCCCACATCACATCACATCACAATCATCAACATCTCTAAATAGGTCATAGTATGAGAATTAAGTATGCCCTTTTTAATTTAATTTAATTGAACGTTTGCCCTATACCATCTAGCCAATTCCAATACTCAACTAACAACTTGGCATCCTTTAAGCCCGGGCCAGCCAGGCTTCCCAAAATGGTATTGCATAATTGCCATTTGGATAATTCTATAAAATGTTTAGGTTTAGGAAATGAAGGAGTTTTCCAATTCAAGGCAATTACCACACGCGCTTATAGATGTTGTTTTATCATCCGTTATCAGGCCCTTCCCTGCGAGTATAGAGATTTCAATACTAGTCATAGCCTCTTTAACATACTTAAAGCTACTGAGAGGATTTCCACCCAAACTCACCCACTACCATCGCTCGCATCATAATGTTATCTAAACAACAACAAACAAAAAACACGGGCCGGGGGAGGGTGGCAGGGAGAGGATCGAGTAGGCCCCCGACACTGATTTGGAAGAAGAAACAAAAAGTTATCAACTCAATTCTAGTTCATTTGCTTACATTGTTTTGTCATAAACTGAACTCTTTTTTCTTTTTTATCTCTTTCTCTCATCCCTCATCTTTCTCTTGTCTCCGCCCCCTTTTTTCTTTCCTTCTCTCTCTCTTTCAAATTTTATCTCTTTATCCTTTCCCTCTCCCCTAGCTACTTTTCACTCTATTTTTCTTGATTTTCTTTATATATAGTAAACTTTTAAATTTTAATCAATATCTTTATATTGTAGCATTGATATTAATATACCATTTAACATTTACATTTCGTGATATTTTTTCGTACTTCAACTTATATTAGATACTGAATTTTTAAATTTATAGTACTGGTTTCATGCATTTTTATATGATACAATGTGAACCAAGTATTAGTCTTTGGACTTTTTATTTGGTATATTTTAATAAAACCAAAATTGAATCGAATTGAATTGAATTAAACTTAAAAGTTTTGCAAATATGCGATGTACTTTAGTCTGAGAAGTTTCTTCTTATTTCTAAATGAAAGCTTAGGGAGCTCGGAGGGGGCTAAAAACTTATCCAGTTATTTGACTAATGTATCGAAGTGATAATCGTCGTGACATGCCCTGCATATTCCTGCTGAGCTGTGTCAGCGGAGCACATGCGTATTGTAATGTCACTTCCGTGTAAATAAACACATGTGAACCCAAGATCAAGAGGCCAAACGCGAATGACAATCTGCACCTTCTTTCTCACCTCAGTATTGTGCGTTTTATAGCACACTTTACATTCATAATGAGCGACTGGGAGGAAGAAATCGAGAATGACATGCGAGGAATGTCCTTTTCATCGCAGCCTCAAAGTCAAAACACGAACCGTTGGAGCAATGATGATTATGCCAACTCGCAGTCGACCAGCAACTATGGGCAGGACCGTTCCGCGCCATACGGCCAGGGCCGGGCGAGATCAAGCGTGGGCCGTGGCGGCGGCACTGGATACAGGGGTCGCGATGACGATCGAGGCAGGACGGCATCATCTGGCATTGGTCGGGGCCGTGGGATTGCGTTGGAAAGGAATAATGATCGTAGAAATGATGGCAATGATGAAGGAGAATGGAGAGGTGAAAGTAGAACTTGGAATTCAGGTCGGTATGACAGCAGACGATCGTCAAGTCCCAATTGGAGAAAGAATGAACGTGAGAATAACGAAGCAGGATCGCGAGATAAACAAGAAAGATGGTATGGAGAAACAGGAGGAGGAGGAGGAAGGAGAGGAGATGACGAGAGATCAAGAGATGATAAAGGATCTCTTTTAGTGGACAATCAGTATCTGGGCAGAATAATAGGTAAAGTTATTTTTGCTAGGAAAAAGGAAGATTGTGTACGGTTATTTGTAATTTGTAATTGATTCTGAATTTTGTTTGTTTAAAAATGTAGAACTCAATCAAATTAAAAAGTCAGTTGCCAGTGTTCTTCTCAAAGTCAAGTTCAAACCAGATGCTGCGCTTAATTGCGATTTTATTAAAAATCAGGTTCAACATTATGATTATGAAAGGAATTTGGCGTGATTTGGATTGAGTATCCGATTGACAATATTTAATATTTCCAGCAAAAATAAAACAAACAGATGACGAGATGTTTCATCAAAATCAGAAGTTGTGGGAATGTGGAAGTTTGGCATAATTCCATCAAAGATGAAACAGTGATGTATCACATGCTGGTAGCCTATTAAGTTAAGCATCCAGTAGCAAAAAGACTCCATTTGAGGGAATGTCTTGATTGAGTAGAGCTGAAAAGTGAGAAATGCATAATTTGTCAAATTGTGTCTAATTGATTTGCATGCATGTGTATTTATAACCAAAGATTTCTCTTTCCAGGAAAACAAGGGGCAAAGATCAGGGAACTAGAACAAGAGAGTGGTGCCAGAATAAAGGTAAACAAATCAAAGAAGAATATTTTGTCAGTTCAGAGCCAGAATGGTGTTAACTCTGTGTTAAATAATATGAGTTATCAAATGCCTTTCTGACTCCAAACAGATTATTTATTTTCTGAAAAGCTTGCAGAAAATAGATCAAATAATTCACAAATTATCCCTGTAAGGTTCTAATTTAATGATTTGTTATATACAGTACAGAGGGAAAAAAGTTTTTTTTCAGTGACTTGAAAATAATTGGAAAGGAAAGATTGAAATAAATGGAAATAACTTGGGTAGTACAGTTCTATCATGAAATCATATGTTAATCCTACACTGTGTGGTTGCTTACACATGCAAAAGGTTTACATGATTAAACCAACATATCTATTTTCTCTTAATGTGCTGGAAGAATTGCGAAATAATCCCAACGTGACTCACAGGATTGCGCAATCCTCAAATGATTTTGCCTCAAACCAGGGGCTTGTTTGGAAATAGGGTCTTGGATTCATTCCAAATGTTGTCCCTTGAATAGTGAATGTGGAACATGAGGCGAAAGTTTAGTCTAGAAGCAGAGACTCTAATTCAACACTAACACATACAGTGTACTTTTACAGGTCTGATTTAGAAGATGAACATTTTGTTTCCCTACTTGCACAATTTTATTAACCAATATTGTTCAGGGTATTTTTTAAAACTCTTTGTGGCTTTAATTTTGCAAAAGAAGAAGACAAAGAAGAGGTGAAGAAGGAAGAGGAGGAGGAGGAAGAGGAAGAAGAGGAGGAGGACTTCTTTGTTCCTTACAGTATATAATAAGTACTTGACCTTTATTGAAACTTTCCTTTCAGATCATGTCCAGAGAGTCTGATGGATACGAGACTACAATCAATCTAGAAGGTGGAGAAGAAGCACAAGCAAAGGCCAAGAAATTGATAGAAGAACTGACAGATCCAGACTTTAGAGGCAACACTAGAAAGCCACAGTCTTCAAGTTTCAGCTTCAATAGTAGAAATGGTAAGATTTGTCTTGCAGTGGAGATTCTCTTAAAAGTAAACCAAATTTTGACAATTTTTGGGGCAATTACTAATTTTAAATGGTGTTATACACCTTAATTAACCTTTATATTTAATAGAACATTTCTTTAATGAATTTTGAAGAAAAAAACAAGAAACAAAAATAAAACAAATAAGCCAGACAAAGAACAAAACAAAAAACTGAACATTGTGCAAGTTTGATTAAAAAAGAATTCAACATTGGATATATTTAAAGTTTCAGAGAGTCATAATCCTTGAAAATGAAATATGATTATGTGTAATGGATGACATGGACATATTTCATGATAATTATGCATTAATATTACACATACATGTATCTAGGGTTACACAAACAACAGTATGAAACTTAAAGTATATCATATGATAGTTTTAAAGAGGTACACATAGGAGCCATTTAAAGGGGAAGTCCACCCTGAAATTAAGTTAGTTTTAATAGGAGTAGAAAAATGGGAGAAACAAGTCAGTGAAAGTTTGAGCAAATTCCGATTAAAAATAAGGAAGTTAGGATTTTTGAAGTTGTGATCAATCAAACACAAATTGGCAACTCTATGACGTATCATGCGAGCTCAACTTCCATTTGCTCAGTACTAAAAAAATCTAAAATTTTCATTTTCCCTCAAGAAAAATTTCAACCATACATGCACCCTAAATATAATAATTGCAAATATGTTTCTATACTCCCCCTGCAAGGAACAAATATATATTCCGTCATCAATAACGAAGAAAACATGATTTTATGGAATATTATGCACAAAGCAAATGAAGGAGAGCTCGTATAATAAGTCACAGAGTTGCCAATTTGTATTTGATTGATCACAACTTCAATAATTCATAACTTTCTTATTTTCATTCAGAATTTGCTCAAACTTTCACTCACCTGATTTTCTTATTATTCTGCCTCTATCGAAACAAACTTATTTTTGGGGTGGACTTTCCCTTTAACAATTCAAACCTCCATTTTTTTTTTTTTACTAAGATGCTCTTTAAAACCTTTTTTCTGATTGACTCCTTTTTAAAATCTCTTTTGTCCCTCTTGTTTAATCGTCTTCAGGAACTGATAGCAATAGCCAAGATGATGCACCTCCGAAACCGTAAGTAGATGTACTTTGTTGTGAGGATATCAATGAATACACTTTACATTCCATGGTGTAAAGCTGTAGCTTGTTTAGGGCCCGTTTCATAAAACTTGTCGTCAATGACACTCTTTTCTTCAGGGCTGCCCCCCTCCGAACTATGCTCATCACCAAAGAGAATCCATAATTTCACAGGTGATTGTATTGCATTTGCTTGTGCAGCCCCAAAACTCTGGAATAACTTACCATTTTAAGTCAGAAAATCACCATCTGTGACTATCTTTAAATAAAAACTGAAAGCACATCTTTTCAATTAACTGTGAATCTAAGCAAATAAGGAGCTCTTGTAGCGCAGTAGAATATATACTTAATGTTAGATAGTTTCTGCGCTCTGTAAATGTATTGTTATTATTATTTTATTCATTTCTCTACCAGGAGGGGGCCAATCGACTGGAAGAATCTACAGGCAGAGCAGGATATATATCTAGCACAAAAATGGAAAGGTATGGTGCTTCATTTGTTCACCAATGTATTCATACTTGATGCATACATCTGAAGACATGGCATATTCTTTTTGTAAATGGTATTGCTGATAAGAATGTGCTCTCTTGTATGGCAAGAACAAGTGCCCACCAGATGGAATCTCGCTATCCAACTTTTATTGCACAATATAGTATACATGACATGTGTAATGTACAGAATTCAAATAGTTAATTAATAATTATAGGAGGGGAGATATGAGGGGTACAGGGACCGCATGTAAGTTTGCTCCTCTCTTATTAGGCACAGGTGATGCCAAATACAGTCACACCTGCTTTAGTGACCACCTGTCTACAAAGACCACATGTTTTGATTCCTTGAAAATGGTTTCTCATTGAAACATGTATGAAAGGAGCCTGTCTACAAAGACCACTCTTGTGTTTCCCTTGGGTGGTTGCTTAGACAGGTTTGACTAAACTTGCATTTAAAGATTTATACACATTCAACACCTACAAGTTTTTGTAATTGAAATCCAGTATCTTTTAACCTTCTCAATCATTGTTGTAATTTTCAATTGGCAGATTACCCTGAAGTCATCAAGGATTTCTACCATGAGCACAGCTCTATCAAGGCCTTATCAGAAGAGGAAACAGATGCTCTCAGGTAACATATTATTAATTTCAAAGTCATGAAAAGGCACTAAATATCAACAAAAAGGGTCTACAACAACTCCAAATGCCAAAATAATCCAAGCTATGCATGTTTTTTAGCATTTGATAGCCCAAAACTTGAAAAATTTTGGCATTACAAAAGGCTGTTATTGATCAAAGGTGCGAGGGTGTCACTCTGATCTTCCGATCCGATCAAAGCCCCAACTTACTTGCCTCAGACTTGGTAAAGCTAAAGCAATGGAAATCTTTTCCATGCAGGAGAGGGTACAGCTTCAGAGCATGTGTTTTGAAATGATCTACATGTATCTGAATAAAATAATATCAACACACAGTTAACATCTAAATTATTCATACCCCTTTTAAGTTTTTTTTTTTAGTGTGTTTTGTAACTCAAGAATGAAAGGTCGATTGGTTGAATAAAGGGCCTTTGTTAAATACTTTAGTTAGAATAATCATTGTAAAATTTGAAAAATGACAGTAAACTTTAAAATTGTGTATATATATATATATAAGGAGAGAACTTCGTCTAATGTCTGCGCCTTGTTCTCATATGGTTTATATCACAGGGAGGTGATCGGTGTGTCAGCTGTAGATGACAGCGCCAAGGAGCTGAATCGTATCATTCCAAAACCAGTCAGAACATTTGAAGAGGCATTTGAAGATTACCGTGAGTTAAAGTTGCTTATAAAATGCGTGGGTATATACATGTAGAGGGTAGCGCACAAATGTACACACAAGAGCGTAATACCCTTGGCTCAGTGTTATGTAGTGATTGGGAGTGATTGCCAAGTTGCCTTCTTCACAAACGACTATATACCCACGCATGAACATCTTAAAAACAATTAGATAAGGCCTAAATACCTTGGATCATGTCAGGGGTGCTTATCCACAGAATTTAAACACAGAGATATCTACTAGCTGTCTTTTTAATAATCCTTCATGGTTTCTTTGATGGTAAAAGTAGTCTATTGTAAACATTAATCCAAGATGACCACTCTCTTATGACAATTGATGTTAGCATAGATGGGAAATACTGGTGCTATTGGGTTATTGGAAAGTGATGTGATAATCACTGAAAGGATTTATTTATTTATATTTATTAGTCTTTTTTTTTAGTAGGGCAGCTCCTTCAGGGGCATTGATAGACTATTCTGAATCGGGTATGTCAGACCAAATTTTCTGACAAGGGATAGTCAAAATTTCAAACTTTACTATTGAGGAAAAAGATGCATGTCAGATCCCAAATTTGCTGCCATTTTGTTGTCCAATTAAGTAAAATAAGCGAAAAAAGTCATGTCTTTGAGATTGCCTACAGGAGATAATACTGTAAAAAATAAATTCTGGCAGAAATAGTTTAGTTGGAGGGGGGGGGGGGGGGGTTGTCACAACCATCAATCCCCATTGATTCAACTACATGTAGTCACAGAGAGATTTCTTTTACAACATTTTCAGTTTAGGCATTGCTATTATTTTGTCAAAGGGTGTGTACAATCAATGAATTGTGTTTCTTTATCTACAGTAAGGTGTTGTATATCACATGTACATGTAATTTTGTTTCAATAATTTTCTCTGCAGCTGAAATCCTTCGAGAGATATACAAGCAAAAATTCACCAAACCATCGCCTATACAGGTAAGATATTCCTGTCTTTGATATCTAGCTTGTGGTGTGTAATAACATGCAATAGACTGGTTCACAGATGATTTGATGAAAGGTTGTCCAAATCTTGTTATGCATGTAGCTACATATGGAGTGTGCATTCTACTCTATAAATAATATCCCATCAAACATACTAGGCAGGCGGGCGTGAAATGATATTAGTCGTTATGTTGGCTTCTCATACAGTACTTGTATCTACTGTGCATTGTGCTCAGTTGCTATCTGCAGGCTAACAATTCTGTGCTCACACGATTCAAGGAAAGTCCTCTTCCATAGAGATCCCTCTTCCCAGGAAAGCATTCAGCACACCTGTGCGGAGAGTGTCAACTATAGATTGTCAGGTCAAAGAAACATCTACACATTCACTCTTCTACACTCTCGACCCCCATTTACTACACCCTGGTGGAGAGTGGCAAATATAGATTAATTTTTACAAAGGACATTAGGGACCATGACACCTCTTTATGTTATTATGATAATTGCTTTGTATCCTCAGTAAAAAAATGGCTCTATAATTGCAAATATTATCATTGTTATCTTCTTGTGAGTGTTTTTGTGTGGGTGTTTTGCTCGTCTTGCTGTGAGAGGGAAAATTGTGGGAAGAAGGAGTAGGGGAAGGAGGATACTTTGGATGGACAGATTAGAAATTGTTGGAAGAGAGAGGAGTGAAAGAATTGGGAGTGGTGCTAATAGAGTAGGCTAGGAGCCGAGGGTTGTGGAACAGCATGATCGCCAAAGTCAATCGATATGGCACTTAGAGAGAGAGAGATTTTTGCTCATTGTTACATCATTTTCTTTTGTTTTTAGAGTCAAGGTTGGCCTGTAGCTCTCAAAGGTCACGACCTGATAGGTATAGCACAGACTGGGAGCGGAAAGACACTAGCATTCCTCTTACCGGCTCTTATACACACAGACCTACAGCCAGGGTAAGTCAGGCCTGATAATTACCAGATTTGAATTGGTTTCCCGATTTTGTTTTTCTTATTCCCCCCCCCCCCAATTTTCTTACTAAAAAGGAGGGAATGTTGTTAGATGCCATTTTCCCACTTAATCTTTTGTTTGTTTTTGTTTTTTTTACTCACGGGGGGGGGGGGGGGGGGGGGGGGGGGGGGGGGGGGGGGGGGTGGTTGAGGACAAAAGCAACCTTTTTTTTAGTGCTCACTATTATCCCTGGTATACCTATCGTCTACCAGGGCCGTCTTATAATGAGTTGGGACTTTTCCAAATATATGTCAAAAGAAAGAGGAAAGTCACTGGCAATTCTTCAACCCTCACTTTAATAGTAAAAGAGATAAGAGGAAACTTATATAATACTGCTTTGTTTCATTTTTGCAGGGCTCGTAAGTCGCGTGGTGGACCTAACGTTCTCGTCCTCTCACCAACCCGTGAGCTTGCTCTTCAGATAGAATCGGAGGTCAACAAGTATTCCTACAAGGGTATCAAAAGGTGAGTGTGACCTTTGACACTTGACCTTTCATACTGTGACCTTTGACATTTAACCTTTCATACTGTGAAACCAATGCTCCTACAAGACATGAAAAATGTCAACAAGTATTCCTGTTAGGGTATCATAATGATAATAATGAAAATAATAATGACTATTTACAAAGTGCCATATCCATTTCGCAGAAACGATCAAGGCACTGAGAGTATCCATCAGGGATGCCATTTTCAGGGAATAGCCTGAATTCAGGCCCTGGCAAGTTATTTTCATACCATAGTTCAGGCTTTTTTTGTACAAAATAGCTCATTCTAGGTGATTTTCAGGCCCTCTGATTAATTCTAACTAGCATCCCTGATATATGAAAATTCAAAAAGTAAACTATAATTAGATGTAGATTGCAATACAGAGCACATGAACAATACAATTAAGAGTGCATTAAAGGAGTAGGTTAACACAAATATACCCTAGGAATATATACATGAATGACAAGATGAAATGTGGAAATATTGAATTAATCACAAAGTTTTAAAAATATATTTATTTAAATCCCAACGTAAAGGAATATTCCCAATTTTCAGCTTATAAGAATGACAAAAATATATATATACACAGGCCTTAAATTAATCGACGGCCATCGACGGCCAGGCCGTCGATGCCCCTATGACTGGCCGCGGTGCCCTCCCAAAAAAAGATAAATTCACGGCCAAAAAGGCCGTGCCCTTTTTTTCAAACTGGCCGACGTGCCTTTTTTTCCAACTGGACGTGCCCTTTTTTTTTAAATTTGCGCACATAAAACCACCAATTGCGCCCATAATCATCTAAAACTAGACGGCAAGGCGCAAGTGTTTTCCGTGAAAATGCGCCCATAAATTATTAGAACAGTAAAAATACACGAATCACGAACAGTCTGCCGCCCACGAGCTCTCTTCTAGCTTCGTATTTAGTGCTTTAATAAGGCGCAAGTGCCGTGAAAATGCGCCCTTTGTTATTATATAGGCAATGCGCTAGCGCACGTACAATCACGCGATCGCATGATATGCATATGGTGCATGCTGTTGACGCACGCACGTACGTACGTACGTACAAATCGAAGGCCAGGATCAAGAAAACAAATCGTCAAATGGAGAAATAAACAAGCATTCAAATAGTCATTAGAGATCTGTCGAGGTTTGTTTGTAGGTCTAGTTTATTATTTTATCTCAAATAGAATTTAGAATTATCTTATTAATAAGTTAAGAACACCTACGATGTTCTCGATCGTAGTTACTCTCATTTTGCCACCAGCCGACCTCGCTTCAAAAAGCTACCCCGCCAGCTTCCCAAGACGAACGTTTCGAGTCCCGGTAAAATTACGCGCTGCGAATCTCCGAGGGTGCATCGGTTTCGCTGGCAAACTTCCAGCCCGACAGCTTCCCACCAAAAGTGGCGAGAGTGTGTGTGCGAGGAACGATTTTGGTTTCGTGAATGCACGTTACGCAACTGAGCTGAGCGTGTCACTTTCAGCTGTCGAATGTCTATAAGGACATTTTTACATCTTATTTCATTAGTTAGGCCTATCTAGACCTTTCTATACAACAGTTAAAAAGATAATTTCTTCAAATTTGCTCCTACTACCGAGAGAGTGGCGGAAGGTTTGTGTGTGAGGTGCGATTTTGATTTGGGATACCCGGCCCGGTAAACTTGCCAAGTCCTTCTGACTTTCGTGTTTGTGAAATTGACAATTTATTTATTCATTTGCTCATCAATATTTTTAGTTACTTTAAAATACTGTTTAATGTGCAAGTTTGATGTTCTTAATCAATCTTTCCTGTTCATATTGTTAAGATTAAAAAGTTATTAAATTGATCGTTCGATCTATTCACATTATGAAATTAACATTTGTAGACTCTCTTTGAACTTATGATTAGATAAGGGGGCCTATCTCTTTTTGGAAAATTGCCCCTTGCTCTGGTAAATTCCCGTGGCAAAGGGCAACTTAAAAAAAAAATTGCCCCTTGCTCCTGGCTGCTAAATCTAAGGCTTGCGGGCCGCCGCCTTGTTTGTATGTACCGTAGTCTAGACCTCTATACATTCTGTGAAGAAGCTGGTGCTAAAAGTCATGGGAAATTGATCCCGCACAAGTTTCATAAAATACACATGACATCTAACAAAAATAGAATCAATTTTTTTGGCCTCATACTCGATGCCCTTTTTGTAAAATATTTTGGCCTCGATGCCCTTTTTGTAAAAATATTTTGGCCTTGGTGCCCTTAAAAATATGAGGTACTCAAGGCCAAACTGGCCTTGCCCTAAAAATGACGAAATTTAAGGCCTGTATACAGTAGGCTTGCGGGAGCACCTTGTGAGAGAGAGAGAGAGAGAGAGAGGATTGAGGAGTCCTGAAAAGGACTCTCTGTAATCTTTCTTGAGGATGTGTAGTCCTGAAAAAGACTGTTGGTTATCTTTCTTAGCTTATAGTTCTAACAAATATATAAGTTCAATTAAGTTGTAAGAAACTTTGAGTGGCACGGGGACAGCTGGGGTACATGTTTTAATTACTTTTCTTTGCAGTATTTAATGCGTCTGAAACTTATATACACTATTGATATCACCCCAAGAATTGAACTAGAATTGGCATTTACTATGTGCCATGTACAAATGCATAGTTGTTATCAGTTGCCCTGCAACACTAATTTTGTTCTTTCTTTCTTTCTCTCTCAATATTCACCTAGTGTGTGCGTCTATGGAGGTGGCGATAGGAGGAAACAAATCAAGGTAGTGTCTGACGGAGTGGAGATCATTATCGGTAAGGGGAGCCTTCCAAAGTTGCGACTGTGCCCGGACGCGTCGGGGCGCGATGAATAGAACAGTCGCATCCCAAGAGACGCATTGAGGCGCAAAGGGGCGCGAAGGGGCGCAATAGTCACCCTCACCTGATTCTTGCATATGAAAAGAAACCGTCTATTGTTAGTATAAACCCGCTCTATTCTTCTTGCGCCCTTTTGCGCCCCACCAGGCGATGGAAGATTATCTCTCCCGTCATTGTTCTCGCTCGTGATGCGCGGTACAGCTTAAACTTGATATACAGAAAGTATTTCTCGGCCAAAGCCTGTCTTCCCCTCCTCCGGTTTTCGTTCTGATAAACTTTCCATTGTTTGTACAAAATTGATGTATTCTTCTCGCGTCGCGATCTATTCTTCTCGCGCCGTTTTGCGTCGTAACGGGCGGGGTATTACCTTTCCAATCATTGTGGCGAAGCTTTGCGATGTACATTACTACAGCACAGCATGAACTTCTCTGGTGGGATCGTCTTTGTTTTGGGGGGCAATCAACACACTCGTTCATCTTGATCAGAATACATTATGATTTATTTTTGTTGGGTTTAATACGCCTCCTTTTAATTTTTGTGACGACTGTATGAAATGTGAAATAAAGATGACTATGTACGATTAATGGTTGTTTAATTGCGAGCTTGATTGTCCCCAACAACAAAAAAATAAAAGACGAATGATGTGAATGACTACATGTATGCGGTTATAGTCGGCAAATTGATTACTGTTTGGGTCGCTTGTGTATGTTTGTAATTTGAATGATTATCAACATATTTGTATAATTCCCACATCGCGATATGATTCTAGCATCGTATAATGGACAAAGGAATTATCTTTCTCTCCCGTCATTCATATTCACGCTACGCGTTGCACATCGCCACAGCCTGAGCTTGGAAGAATTTATATTTTGTCAGTCAAATCCTTTTTTTTCTCCTCCCATGACTTGGTTCTAATAAATTGAAGGTTTGCTTATTAGGGATAAGAAGGATAACATCAAACAAACGATTTACTCAAGATGACGCTCTTTTCATTTCACCTCGCTGTTTGATAAAGAAGAGTTTTACGGAGCGAATACAAAAGAAAAGTTCGCTCTAAGGCCAAATAAAAAAATGTTTTATTAGTGTCCTGTTTTTTCGAAAACTAGGAAGGAGGAGGCCCTCTCTTTCTTTTTTTTTCTTTCAAAATGGCCGCTCAAAATGGCCCGCTCGGTACATTTTCCTGACAGTCGGGCTAGTTTTCAAGATGGCCGCCGACATCTTTTAACTTTAAAAAAAAAATCAGTAATATATACATTTTAGTATTGTTTTTCATGTTTGTTTTTTCAAAAATTATTTTAAAAAAAAAATTAAAAAAACAAAACAAATTAAAACAAATTTCCCCCAAAATAAAAAAATAGGAGGCGGCCCCCCAAAAGAAGCAGCCGGGACGCTAAACATGAATATTTTGTTAAGTGGCCTCAGGGAAAAAAAAAAAACATAAAATGCCGTGGCAGGATTTCACGCCCGAGATTTGCCTTCGAAAATTGCCCGTCCAAAAGGCGTTTTAAATCATAATAATTCCATAGCTCTTTTTAAAAGTGGAATAAATAGACAAAAGAGTCCGGGAACTATATCGAGATTATAAAACATGTTTGTCATGAAGATGTAAACAAAAAAGCGTAGCCTGATGGTGATAAAGTTGAGCAGCAAGTGGAAATGCAATACAAAACATTAATCAGTTCATGATGATACTTAATCATTCGACACAAATACAAACATTGATTTCTGCTCTAACATTCGAATCATTTATTCGTAGATTTGTATAATTAAGTGGCGAAAGTGAAATTTTGAAATCTTAATGCACAGATACAAAAAACATACCAAACATGTTTTGATTCTTATTCTAAAAAATAAAAAAAAAACGGCAAATTTTAAAAGATCTTTTTAAAAGGAGGGAGGCGCTATAGCCCAGTGGTAGAGCAGAGCAGCTCGTAACCGGGAGCTCCCTGGTTAGAAACCAAGTCGATATGCTATTGTAAGGCATAACTCAACATTACATTTCGTTCGGAGAGGATCTTAAACCCGCCGGTCCCCTGTTTGCGTAATTCAGAGGGTACACATGCTTCATATAGCAGTCAGGAAAAAAAAAAGCGAACGGTACAGGAAGCTACCTTTTATGGATATGCCTAAATTGAAGGTTTGGCTTAACTAGGGAGAAGAAGGATAACATCAAACAATAGATCTACTCATGATGACGCTCTTTTCATTTCACCTCGATGTAAGATAAAGTAGAGTTCTATGGAGCGAATACAAAAGAAAAGTTCGCTCTAAAGGTAAAAACATAGAATGCCGTGGCAGGATTTCACGCGGCCGAGCAAGACTATTGTTTGATCGCTATAATTGTCCGACTTGCTATAGATTCTTGTTTAGCTACACATTAAGGTTGCGTATTATGTGTGTGTGTGAGGGAGGGGGCGGCGAAGTGAACGGCCGGACCAAAATGGCAGAGGTCAATCACGAGGGCTCCGCTCGCTAGTTATAAGGACCGCTATTCATTGGACAACTATTCATGAAGACCGCTATTCGTAATTTGAGAACATGGTCATTATGTATAAGGGTCATGAATTCGTAATACGACATCCCCCCTCCCCAAAACTAAATAAATAAATAGAAAACATGAATAGATTAATAAACTTAACTAATGATACAATAACAAATAATGCCCGGTGATTGGGAATAGCCGCCTATGAGCGGAACAATGGGCGCAACAACTATTAGCTGCTCAAAGAGCTGTCTTTTGTCATTGCGTTGCAAAAACAAAGTGCTTTTAAAAGTTACATGTACTATAATATCCGTATGCTATATAACACCCAATGTGAACATGACGTGTTCAGGCCTTATAACTATATACAGTGCACGTTAAAACAAAAGACTTTACTAGCGCTAGCTAACAAATATGAAACGTCAAAACGTCACGAACATTGAAGATAACAAATTGTTAAGACAAATGACACCACCAATAAAGTTTCTTCGCGAAGAAATATTCGATCGAATTTCATGTTTGGAACAGATAGGCGATTTCGAATTGTTCCATCTACCGAAACGTTTTGATGATGCAGGCTCCCGACAATACGACTATCATTTTTGTAATATCTTTAATTTGCAGATGTTTGTTTGTTTTGTATGACATATTTATAAACGCCCTATAATCTTATTTCAAGCAGAATCTTTCAATCTCTTTGATTATAAGTATCATTTTTAAATCACGGGTATTTAAATACAATAGCTGATTTTGCGAAGATTTAGAGAACCTACGTTTCTATTCTTTAAATCGATCTTGCATGAGAAAGAACAGAGTGATGATATAGATATATGACCTATTTTGATCGGATGACAGAACAAATTAAATGTAATATGAAACAAATAATGTGTCAAAACATACAGAAGGAATACAATTATACATATCGTTTTTGTTTTGTTCGTGAAGAACTTAATATAATACAAGTATTGAACACATTAATGAACAGAAATGAACAATCATAACAACGTCAACGCCTACACAACTTCGATGTTTGGGAGGAAAATAACAATCAGAACAACAATCTAAATCAATGTCTTGTACGTAAAATAATAATAAAACATATCAGTAGCCAAAGTGAAAATTTTAGAGTCAAATCTTTCAAGACGAGAGCGGACACACACGCGGGGATTACATGAATAACTAATGCGTAGGAACGGGCGCGAAAGCTTTTCAAATTCACAAATTCACAATTCACAAAAAGCGCTTCGCCTTAAGCGCACCCCTCCCCCCCCCCCCCCCCCCCCCCCCCCCCCCCCACCCCCGAATGAGTGTTATGTAGGGTACGCATATGCATTTTCCCTCCTTTTGAAAACAGTCCCCTAAGTCCGGTGTGTAAAGTCAATACGGGCCGGATTTGTGTGTACTAGACGAGCCGGACTTTGGTGCGTGAAAAGTACCCCTTTACCAGATAGTATAACAATGAGTCTCCAAACAATAGCCAGATTTGATATTCATATTGTGAGCATGCGCTTAGTTATATCAGGATTCCCTGGTTATATTGAAGACGTGGGCTAATATCTGTTTGCCCAGTACTTCTCGCTGATTGTTTGACCAACATTAAATTGCTATTGTCCAGCTGACTTTTCTAAAGGCTTTTCTACCCTCGGCGCTAAAGGGATTGCGGAAAATTTCAACACTATTTGTGTTTCTTGATGACCCAGTAGAAGAAGAATAAGGGCTACCCTGCCCCCCCCCCCCCCGAAAAAAAAATGTCCCAAAACAACCCAATCATTATTAATTCCGTTTACCAACACGTGCATGATGGATCCCCCGGATGGATCCTTATTTAGACAGTGAGACAGTTCTGTTACGAGAAGCAATTCAACGAATTGCCATGGCTTGTATTTGTTCTAGAACGTACTACGCTCTTTCGATAACATGTGGCCCCTATTCAGCACAATATATACGCATTTTAGTTATTCTTAACAATGACCTAGATCTAAAACTGGCCGCGGATGTAACCCCCCCCCCCCCTTCGTCGCAAAGAAATATTCGATACAATTCTTTGACACAGAATGATAAACTAATTTCTTCTTGAGATATGTTTGGGGTGAAAATTCAAACATCATTTCCTGGTAACTCTCTTCTTTTTTAATGCATGCTCTATTCTTACGATTTAGGCATAATTTACTATGTTGATTTGCAATTGATAATCTCCCTGGGAGTTTTGCGATATCCCCGATGATACGGGTACAGTGTATTTAATTTTGTTCGTAACATTAGTGTTTTGCAAAGAAAGAACATTCTGAAAATGAGCGTCTTCCTTCTAACGAAACATATTGATGATGTTCCCGACAATACGGATATCATTTGCTTAAAAAATCGTAATACAGATAAAACGCTTTTTAAATCCAATTCAAGGAGAAACTATGACATTCTTGATTAAGTATCATTTTCAACATCACGGATTTTAAAATACGTTCTCTAATTTTAAGAAGATTCAAAGGATCTATGTATTGAAATAACAGACTGATGATATAATTATATGATTTATAATGATCATACGACAGAACTGTTTACAAGATGCAACAAAAATTGTTTAAAAAAAAAACAAGAAAATCGAAACATGCGATAACATCGCTATAAGGAAATATAAAATTACAATTTAAGTGTCAAAACATGCACGAGGAAAACAATGTCAGAGAGAGTGGGGTAAGTATAAAATAAATTTGTTTTTTTGAACAAATCAATTTGTATTAAAATTGATACAGTATATTGAACACAATCATGAACAGAACAGGAGGAGATGAAAAAATGAACAATCATGCCAACGTTAACGCCTACAGAACTCCGATTTTGAGAGGAAAATAAACAAACATTGTAACCAATGTCATGTACGTAAAATAATATTAAAACAAATCAGTAGCCAAAGTAATGCTTTTCAGAGTCAAATCTCGCAAGACGAGAGCGACACACAAGCGGGCACTACATGAATAACTAATGCGCCGGACCGGGCGCGAAAGGGCGCGAAAGCTATTCAAAGTTTAAGCTCCCATTCACAAATGTCGAGTGCTTCACCGGGGCGCGCCCTGGCGGGGTAATTTCGTAACAATGAGACTCCAAACAATAGCCAGATTTTAATGAGCTGGCAACTAACTGAAGTCCTCTCCTATCCGACGCAAAAAGGCGCTAATGGGCGCATAAAGGCGCCTCCTTTGTTCTCATATCCTGCTCTGCGCCCCGACGCGTCGCGGCACAGTCGCAACTTTGGAAGGCTCCCCTAAGAACCATAGCTAGTTTCCAAAGATAGTTGTGTCACTGGAAGTTGTTTCTGATTGGTCAGTTATTTGATGGAGCCTCATATATATTCCCTTTGTGACTTTGAACCATTTGCCATTTTCAATTGCAATCATGTTTAATTTCTAAATGTTAGGTATTAAACTACATGTACATGTATATAATAGATTTTAAATGGGATATTTAGTAGAATCGTTAGTTTTAGAGTCACAATGGTGATAGATCACGGGAAGGTTTCAGGGTATACATTTATGTTTCAGTTTACAAATGATCATGTTTGATATACATGTAGTGTCTCTGTGTACACGCCTCACATTGCGCGATGGCTAAGTGGTAGAGCAGTGGTCTTGTAACCGGCAGGTCCCTGATTCAAAACCAAGTTGTTTCTAATCGACTGAATAAAATTTTCTGTTGTTAATGAATGCATGTTGAATTTGAAGTTTATTCAATTTTTTTCTTCTTCTAAGGAATGAAGTTGACAAAGAAAGTATACCACAAAAAAATCTATTCTATACTTTTATTTTATTGTTTGTATTGTAGCTACACCAGGCAGGCTCAATGATCTCATCATGAACAAGATTGTGAATGTCATGTCAGTTACATTTTTGGTAAGTAAACTAAAGGCTTTGCATAGCTAGTGCAATTTATTTGTTCAACTATCCAGTGGCTACCCCATACCAGTGGATAAGGGTTACGTGCACATGGGGTTAATGTCCTATTTTGTGTTGTCTCAGTATTTTGTTCAGGTCAATGTTATTTTTCTGGGTTGTTGTCAAGGGGTTTGGAAGTTTAACCCCCCCCCCCCCCCCCCCGAAAAAAAAAGAAAAAAAAGAAGTCAAGTATGATCCTGATTGGAAGTCTGGATTTATTTGCACTTTCAAAATGCTTGAAATGATTTTTATTGGGATAGTACAGAAATTAAAAAAATAAAGGAAGGAATAATAATCAGATGATATGGTCAATATTGAGCTTGTTGTATATTGTTTTTCTCTAATTAACTTTTCTTTTTACTCTATTCCAAAATAGTCAAAAATTCAAAGCTGTAAAGAAGTGTAGAAACTAAAGTCTAAATAAGCCAAAATCGTACACAGACATATATTTTGTGCTTTGCATATACAGTTAAAACCTGCTTTCGTGACCACCTGTCTACAAAGGCCACATTTGTTGTTTCCCTTGAAAATGGTCTATCATTGAATCATGTACTAAAGGAGCCTGTCTATACAAAGGCCACTTTTCATGTTTTGCTTGGATGGTCGCTATAGACAGGTTTGACTGTACTTACATTCTACATTTGAAGTGTTTATGTAAAGTTGTTTATGTTATCTTCCAAACGCTCTCTGTAGGTGCTAGACGAAGCTGATCGGATGCTTGACATGGGCTTTGAACCTCAGATCATGAAGATTCTACTGGACGTGAGACCTGACAGACAAACCATCATGACAAGGTCAGTGTTAGCTTTTAAAAACTTGACTACTGTCTGAGATTTCAATGGAAATGCAAACAATTTGGAGGGTTTTATTTCCTTCAATCTTGTAATTAAAAAAAATGTATTGTTGGGTCAGAAATTGGGCACCACATGAAAAGGAGCTAGCGATTCCCTTTTAATTATCACAAAACACGAAATCTGTTGACAATATTGTTATCCCTGTCATCCATGAAATATCTTTTTTCGCAATAGTATTGGCAGATTTGTCATCACTTTTATTAAGACATATACAATGTGCACATGTAGAAAAGAAATGTCAGAATGTGGACGTCAGTAGTTAATTACATTTGCAACCACTCAACTCTGTATACAATGCAAGAAGCATGGTGTTGCGCCTCTTTTCCAGATTAATAGAAAAAAATTGATGACCATAATCACCTCATAGAGTGAAACCTTTCTTTGAGATACACTGACAAAGCGAAACAAAGTCCATGGTTTCTATAGACGGGTGGTCGCTGACGCAGGTTTCTCTGTACTAACATGGTTTATTCTTATCTTACAGTGCTACATGGCCAGAGGGAGTGAGGCGTCTGGCTAAGAACTACATGAAGAACCCGATCCATGTCAATGTAGGATCATTGGATCTGTCCGTAAGTCTTGAAGCACTTCTTAGTCCATTTTATGTGGAGTGGAGTACAGTAAGAGAGAGACAAATAAAGAAAGGGGTAGGAGAGAGAGCAAAATGGCAAGAGAGAGTGAGCAAAAGAGAGAGAGAGAGAGAGAGAGAGAGAGAAGCAAGAGAAAGAGAGGCAGGAGAACTATAGGGAAAGAGAGGGAGAGAGAGAATGGAATTGATAGAAGGAAGATTTAGAGAATACTTTTTGCTTTAGATAGTACAAAGAATTCTTATGATAATGAGGAAGCTGTGTTCTGTGCAGGATATACTGTAGCGGGCAATATATTTTAAAACATCTTTTATCTTGGCTTGATTTATTTGTCGTTGCATGAGCAAATTAATTAAGTAGTTAACAACAATTACAAGCATAATCTCTGTATTAAGAACGATCAATATTATGTACATGGCCATAGGTCAAAGTTTACTGTTTTTGTTTTGTATTTTTTCTTCATTTTTGATATTTGTTTCGCATCTTGGTTTCATTCAGTGTCAAAATAGGCTTTTATACAATGATTACAATTTTATTTTTTGTTTTATTTTAGGCTTGCCACAATGTAACTCAACTCGTTGAAATCGTAGATGAAGAGGAAAAGAGAGACAGGGTATGTATCAAAAAGTTTTTACTCCTACATGTATGTATTTAATAAAGGGTGATATTTAAAATTTTGAATCTAACTCAGTAATCCACAAATTTTCCCATTTTCCTTTTCTTAGTATCCTTTTATTGACCAATCACAAACAAGATACATATTTGGATATATGTTGTGGTAAACAGCCTCAGTTCACCATGGCAGGGCTTTTCTTGTGTGTGTGTGCGTGTTTTTTTTTGTTTTATAAATGAATTGCAGGTGGAGTGCAAAAAGTAGCTGCGCTCAACAACTGTAATATGCATACTCACTTAATGTGTGTGAAAAATAAACAAAATGCAAACGCAATGCACATAAAAATTCCCCATGGTAATCTGCTGTGCTTTAAGCATTGCAAATCTGAACAAGCCATAGTTATTATGTTGTTTGTAACCATTTCATTAAAGAGAAGGTTCATTGATTTAAAATACTAACTTTAATGTCATTATTGCAAAGGTGACACTTTGATTGGCCAAGGTTATCAAAATCCAAGGCTTGGAAACATTAGAAATAATGATTATTAACAATTACAAAACACTTAGATACAGCCCCGACATAGCACCTGCAAAGCTCCCCCGTCGCTGCTAAGATATGACGTCACATGTTGAACATGATGTGCACAAGCAGACGGTGTCCCATGACATCTCACACAATTTCAGTGCCCGTTTTGTCATCTTTTCTTCAGTCATTTCTCTTACTTCAATGACCTCAGGCGAAATTTTTAATCTATTGCCTCACTCTAAACCCGATGCATGGTATTATTTTGATGAAAAATGCAGGAAAAAAGGAATCCGTCGCTTGTAAACAAAATAAGACGCCATTGTATTTTCAGCTGCATACACCGCGGCATGTTCGGCATTTCAAGAGGGAACAAATGACGTCCATGCTATCATTCCGGAGGTTTTTTAATTTGAAAGTGTGGTTTCTTTGATTGTTCATTAACCCATATCCTGTGTATTTACAAACAAAAGAATTTAGTTATCACAATTGGGGTCATATCCCTTTTTGAATGGTATAAAATTCCATCACATTTATATACACTAAACTCATTATAATTTGAGAAATAAAAGCATTACAATTGTGTTCATTCTCTATGGGATGTCGTCTGCTTGGGCAGGGTTGGTTCATATTGTGACGGCATTAAAACATCGTTATTTTCCCGGCGAATCTCTCGCATATCCCAGATGCTACGGAGGTTGTTTTATTTGTATTTTTATAAATCACTGATATGTAGTTGACCTAAAACTTGCATGATGGCCATCTGTTAGCTTACCAGTTTCTAGTAATATGCTATTTGCCATATTTGTGATTTTCTATGAACCCGCACTTTAAAGGAATGCAGTATGGATTGTAAAAGAATTTCAGTTAGTTCAGCTGATATACAGTTAACAACTAAATTATTTATACCCTTATTAATTTTGCTAAATTTCTCAAGTATGTTAAAATTTGATTTATCCTGATTTACATTTCTTGAAAATGTGACAGATCAAAGCTTACATCTAAAATTATTCACCAAAGGCCCTAATTCAACCTATCCACCTTTCATTCTTGAGTTACGAAAAGCACGAGATCATCAAATTTACAATGGATATGAATAATTCAGTTTTTAACTGTCCATGCACATTTGGTTACCCCTCGAGGCCATGTAATGTTTCATAGATGTTGTTTTCATCCTGTTTTTCTTCCAGCTCATTGCGTTCTTTGAGACGATGACAGAAGATGAGAAAGTACTAGTCTTTGTTGGAAGGAAAGTCATGTGAGTACAACTATCCCTGGATGAGTTGATAGTGTTTAAAGCTCAGGCGGTGACATAAAATATACTCATTAGGAATTCATTCAAGGAAAATTGTACATTGTCTTCTCACTTTTTATCACCGACAGAAATTGAGAGCAGCAGGAAAAAAAAGAAAACAAATTGAACTTATTATGTATTGTATTATGAACTTTTTGTTGTTAACAAGTGAAAGGAATAGTATGGAAATACATTCATTAAACTGTCAACTCAGTGTTTGATAGGCTGTGCTACAAGTTGAATTGTAACATGCATTAGATCGTCAGTTGCATTTGATTATAAGCTGCATTCAGTGGAATGCAAATTTTTGGAGTCAAAATTTGACTCCATGTACTAGTAAGCAATTTTGATTTGAACTAGATTAATTGGTTAGTTTATTAAGAGAGAAAAAAAAAAGAAGCTTAAACTTGATGACCTTTGACCTTTTGCAGGGCGGATGACCTGTCATGTGACATGAGCATGAGGAACCTGTCAGTACAGAGCATTCATGGAGGGAGAGAACAGTACGACAGAGAACGAGCGCTGGAAGATTTCAAAGATGGTAAGTTACATAGAAAACAATATGGTGGTGGTGGAGGTGGTGGTGGTGGTGGTGGAGGTGGTGGAGGTGGTGGTGGTGGTGGTGGTGGTGGTGGTGGTGGGTGGTGGTGGAGGTGGTGGAGGTGGTGGTGGTGGAGGTGGAGGAG
Organism: Strongylocentrotus purpuratus; assembly: GCF_000002235.5. Classification (NCBI taxonomy): domain Eukaryota; kingdom Metazoa; phylum Echinodermata; class Echinoidea; order Camarodonta; family Strongylocentrotidae; genus Strongylocentrotus; species Strongylocentrotus purpuratus. Next base: position 32,783,093 of record NW_022145598.1, read on the forward strand.
GAGGAGGAGGAGGAGGAGGAGGAGGAGGAGGAGGAGGAGGAGGAGGAGGAGGAGGAGGAGGAGGAGGAGGAGGAGGAGGAGGAGGAGGAGGAGGAGGAGGAGGAGGAGGAGGAGGAGGAGGAGGAGGAGGAGGAGGAGGAGGAGGAGGAGGAGGAGGAGGAGGAGGAGGAGGAGGAGGAGGAGGAGGAGGAGGAGGAGGAGGAGGAGGAGGAGGAGGAGGAGGAGGAGGAGGAGGAGGAGGAGGAGGAGGAGGAGGAGGAGGAGGAGGAGGAGGAGGAGGAGGAGGAGGAGGAGGAGGTGGTCACTGTAATCGTTAGGTCACGCCCCCATTTTAACTGGTTGGCGATGTGCAGAGGGACAGTGTTTTCCACTGTGACAAAGTCTGCGTCTATGAAACGGGAGAGGCACGTTAACACACAGCGCATGCTTCAGTCATCCACTTGGGTTGGATTTGAACCCGTAATCTTTGGTTTGACATGCAGACGATTCACTGACTGAGCCAACTGGCTTCCTCACTGGGCCAATTCACCTCCATATTCATGTTATCCTGTCATGTTTTGTTTTTATTTCTTTTTTAGGTTCTGTTCGTATCTTGATTGCAACTGATGTAGCCTCTAGAGGATTGGATATCAAGGATATCACCCACGTCTTTAACTTTGACTGTCCTAATCATATAGAGGAGTACGTCCACAGAGTGGGTAGGACTGGAAGAGCAGGGTAAGTAAAAAGGTTTCGCCTTTTCACCTGGACAGCATTATTATTATTATCCATTGAATGACTTTACACATGAATATATAGGGCCGAATGGGAAGCCCAAAGCTTTGCCTGACATTTTAACAAATTGTGACTGTATTTCCCACAATCTCAATTAAATCGTAGCCAAAAATACGCTTTGCATTAAAATATTTTGTTAATAATGATAAGGTTAATCTACATCTGCATAATTATTATGCAATTAAATGGATTTGAGAATACCATTTAGCTCTTCATATTCAAGTCATTCGCAAAATCATACGTAACTTTACGCACAGCTTTATGAAACATCCCCCGGGTGCCATAGAATAAGGATCATAATGAAATAATACAATATCATTATTCTTTATAATTAATCAAATCCAAGCTCTAGGATTGGTGATTTGATATATGTGATCACCGAGTATACTAATATCTTTAAGATATAGTAAGTAACATAAGGGATCAAATTCCTTGGATTTGCAGTGTTTGCACACAAGAATGAAACCTGTAGGCAAGAGAGGAAGCAGCATGTCCAAAATTTGTGACAGATATCTTTGTTGTATTCCCTCCCCCCCCCCCCCCCCCCCCCCCCCCCCCCCCCCCCACCCCTCAGACTGGTCTAATCGTAATGACCTCTGTGCATGTAGACATGTAGAACTGTGTGTGATATCTTTATGTTGTACGTTTCCTTCCAGGCGTACCGGTACATCTCTCACCTTGATGACCAAGAAGGATTGGCGTTGGGCTGGTGACATCATTAAGATCATGGAAGAAGCAGGCCAGGTACAGATTAGACATCATTCAATCAATTATAAACAACAGACGCCTTAATCTCTACCATTTTGTCTCAGACCCTGGTTAGGCTTTGATTGCCTTTATGTATGAATTATTATGGTTTTGTTTGCATATATCTAAAATATCATTTTATGGAAACCTTACCCAATCATAATACCAGCACTATCTCAGATGCAGCATGTAATTTGAAGTATTATTTTCTGTTTGATTTGAGTGTACATGTCTGTCTGTTTATTCAACAACAACAACAGCATTAAGATTTAACAGTACAAAAAAACAAGAGAAAATACAATGTCAATACAGAGCATAACTATAATGTCAGAAGTAGTACAGATATAGCAAACACATTATAGCACAGAGACTGTTTTATATATGTAATTTTTGAAGTGAAGTAAAGAATGAGCGCCTTTTTTTTTCTTTGCAGGAAGTACCGTATGAGCTGATTGAGATGGCAGAGAGGTGGAAGAGACATCAAGCTAGGATGGCAGATGGCGACAGGAGAGGAGGAGGAAGAGGAGGAGGACGAGGAAGAGGAGGAGGAGAAGGAGGCTTCAGAGGAGGGCGTGACAGGGACTCCGGAGGGGGAGGCTTTGGGTTCAGTAGTGGTGGTGGTGGTGGTGGCGGGTTTGGCTTTGGAGGTAGGAGTGGAGGAGGAGGGAGGAGGGGCGGGGAGAGAGATGAGTGGTGGTAAGATATAGAGAGGAGGGAGAAGAGAGAAAGGAGGAAAATAGGAAGGTTAGAGAAAGAAGGATGAAGAGGTAAAGGGAAAGAATACTGGATATAAAGAATGCAGGCATCAAAGATTAAAGGGCCATCCAACCTTTATAATAAGCTCATGTGTAGGTATTTTCCTTTAATATATAAAGATAAAAGATATTGAAAAGGAGATGTCTGAATGTTGGAGAGGAGAAGGAAATAGGAAGAAAGAAAAGGGGAGGTAGAAAGATAAGCGGAAGGAGGAAAGGAGGAATGGAGAGAGAGTGGGGGAGAGACAGACAGAGACTGAGACAGACAGATCTAGCTTTACAATATTGACGATTTTGGAAGAAATATGAAAGGTTCGGAAAAGAGTAAAGGGAAATGTCAAAAAATGGTGCATATGTGGATAAGTTTGTTAAGGATATGACTGAGAAAACAACAAATTGATGAGTAAAAAAATGTTAATTGGTGGAAAAGCACTAAGAAAGATAAATTGTACTGGACAAGTGATCAACAGTGCGTTAAATCTTGATTTCACTTGAAATCACTGAGGAGTGCCACATTGTGTGGAGTATCAGGTTTCATACATGTGTGTGCCAAAAGTAGAGTATGGCACTCCACTTGTTGTTCATTTGTTTACAAAAGAGGGCAAAAGGTTGAGCAAGAAAAGGAAGGAGAATGTGGAAATGATGTTGATCAAATGGCAGTTAATAAAGGAAGATGATAGAAACACAATAACCAAAGAGGTAGGGAAAATAAAAAGTATGAACATATATTTCAGTGTGTGCAATCTTTGTTGCAGGGATCAGTGAGAAGCATAAACTGGAATTTAAAAAAAAGTTGTTTAAGTATTTAATTTTTATAAAGTTATTTTACTTTTTCAAAGCTTCCGCATCTTCATTTTGTATGTATTGTACACAGCTTTTTTGTTAACCTTTATCTCATGCAATTTCATTTCTTTAAATCAAATAAATGTTTTTAAAAGAAAAATAATAACATATGTTCATGGGCACAGTATCACTTGGTGCTTCAACACTTTTTGAGGGCTCCATATTTGTGCTCACAGAACAGTCCTTTTGAGCTTCTAATAATCAGAGATATAAAATATTCTATTTGTTCCAAAGATTGAAATTAGTGGAGTATGTACATTGTATCTGTCACTTAAAGGATATTAGAGGGTCAAGTAAAGTTCCAAATTGTTGGAAACCCAATTCAAAGAGGAAAAATATAGTTAGTATCGCTTGAGTGCAGTACATTTCTTGCCATGGATTTTGGATATATACTGTGTATTGTAGGAAACGGATTATATATTTTTTAATTGTTTGATTTCATATTATAACACATTTTGAGTTGTATTTTTATGTCACGGGTATGTTCTTTTCATCTTGAAGCTGTAAAAGCTGAGAGGGTATGGCACGCTCAAGGCTCATTCAGATATGACACGGTAAACCAACACGATAACAAAACTCTCACTTCAAAGGGGGTGTAGCATGACAAGACTACATCTGTTTCCTGGGGCCAATTGGGTATAACACGACTATGAACGACGTGACCGCAGTATTCATGTGCGTGCAACATACGCAAAACTGAAGCTTGAGCAGAACTTCGGTCTGTTTCGCGAATGCTAGCGCTCTCTGACCATTAATCAAGTCCATTCGTTTACGTACAGTTGTCCAAAAGAAGTCGTAGATTGCGTTAACCAGTATTTGCCATGCTACACCCCCTTTTATAAAGAAATGTGTAAATGAGTGACATCTGAATGCAACAAATGACCTACGTGTATTCACTTAGCCCCGTATTATGATATACAGAAATGGGAAGCATATAACGCTTTGCTGTGATTTACTGCAACACTTCTGAACAAGGCTTTATCGCTGGTGATGACTTTATTTCAAACGACTACTAAGAAAGAAGGTTAATATACTTGGGGTATTGTAAAATGATGTTTATCCAATGGACCTATGGCAATAATTCCTGTACGAGGGACTTCATGGTTGAGAAAGAATGACTAAGGTACGACCAATTGGGTTCATGAGTAAATGTTTTTGTTGGATGAACATACCTACAACTGTCTTTCTTTATGGGTTGTATTGTCAATTTGAAATTTAGCAGAGGAAAGAAAGGGGGGGAGAAATCATGCATTTATATTTTTTACATGACTTGTATCTAAAGCATCATAACAAGTAATGTCTGCTGCAATCATACAGTACCTCTGGTCAAATGGTATGTCATTGTAATGCTTAGAAGTTCTGCCTGACCTTGCGTTGATCAGAAATATCATTACACAAAACGCTGAAGTATATTGTACATGTGTATGTGCCTAGAATGAGCAGATCAGTGTGGAGGTGTTGTGGTCTAGTGGATGAGTCTCCGGACGATGAGCCACAAGATACAGGATTCAAATCCAGCCGCGGCAATATTGTCCTTTGGGAAGACTTTAATGTGCATTTGCCACACTCGACCCAGGTGTAGTAAGTGGGTACCTGGTGGGATATATTCCTTGACTGCACTGAGCGCTACAGTTGCCAGAGATGAAGCCGGCGTAATAAATAATATTCAAAGCTCTGTGGAAGCCTGTGGAGACGTTATATCATAATGTGAAATGCGCTACACAAGAACGGCATATTATAATTATGATTATTAGTAACTATAACTTAAAATTGGTACATTCTATTTGAAAGTACAGATACGTGGCCTTCACTTATTATCTCCATCCATTATTTGATATGTTTTAAAACTGAATGTGTGTTGAACTGTATTTACCTGTCACATTGAGTAGATGAGGTGTACTATATGGAATAATATCTGTTGATATTTGTTTATTTCATTACCGGCTATTGTTCATAACTCTCTATGTGCCAAAGATTAAATGTTAAGGACCAAGTAGTAGCATTTATGCATGGTATTTAGGTAACAGTTATATCATAAGAAGTTATTATTGGTATACATGACACATATTGAGTAGATGAGGTGTACTAAATGGAATAATATCTGTTGATATTTGTTTATTTCATTACCAGTAATTGTTTCATAACTCTCTATATGCCAAAGATGAAATGTTAAGGACCAAGTAGTAGCATTTATGCATGGTTTTTTAGGTAACAGTTATATTATAAGAAGTTATTATTGGTATACATGACACATATTGAGTAGATGAGGTGTACTAAATGGAATAATATCTGTTGATATTTGTTTATTTCATTACCGGTAATCGATTCATAAATCTCTTTGTGCCAAAGATGGAATGTTAAGGACCAAGTAGTAGCACTTGTGCATGGTATTTAGGTAACAGTTATATTATAGGAAGTTATTATTGGTGTACATGACACAAAACTTCCTTGCAGAGAATGTTCAACAGGAACATCAAATCTAGTTTTTTGTATGTAAAACCATTTCTGTGCCTTTGATTGTTTAACATTTAGGTGATAAAACCATTACGAATGCATTCCATTAGTACATACTGTGTGCTCTTTAGCAAAATGTTGATTGACAAGTGCAAACGTCCGTTCAAGTAATATTGTTCTTGCTAACAATTTTAAAAAATGAAACTCGTTGGGAAGTTTCAGTACCCTAGCTAGCGTATATTCCGTTGAAATCATGTTCAGATTACTTGATGCATCATTGTAATGTATGTACGTTTCAACAGGTAATGGCCGGGCTACTGATATAACCATAGGTTGACTTTTTGAAATCTTTGAGATCTTGTGTAATGTAGTTACCTGAATCTCTTTTGGCTAAAAGGGAGATATACTTGGGTTAATGGAGAAAAGAAAAGAATTTATAACATTACTTTCACGTTTTAGAGAATTTTAAAAAGTTTTTTCTACATTGCTAAGCGTTGTATTGATTTCTATTTTAACCCCCCCCCCCTCCCCTCTTTTGTTACAATGCCGGATCTGCATTTGATTGAGGTTATTTGTAAAACTTAAAGTTGTAAATGAGAATAGAAATCGTAAAAAACATTGTAAATGCTGTGTTCTTGTGGAAAATTTGGGCCATCTCTAGAGACCTTTCTTTGAAATACATTAGTCCAACTTAACGGGTATAGATTTTAGAAGGTTATATGAATGGAATGTGTGTTTTTGCCAAGTATACTTTTGTTAAAAATTATAGAAATACCTTAATAAGGATTTACAAGTGTATTCTCAGCTCAAGCATTTGATAAGGCTGTTATATTTAGAGGCTGAAGCTGATAATGAGTTCAAAATGTGATATAATGTAATCTTGGGACCTTTTCCTTACAACTCTATTGAATTTTTCACAGTCATACGTTGGGATGGATAGATTTAAACAAGTAGTTGGTAACAGGTAGCTTTCTTGTTATGCAAGTATTTTGTAAGATCCATGTAAAGCACATTTTATTTGTTTATGAATAGCATAATTTTGCAGAAATAAATTTATTATAAAGAATGTTCATACAAATTTTCTTTATATTAAATATGACAAATATAATTGTTACATTATCCAGTTGAGAAAGAAGAAGTGCCTTGTGGTATTTGATTGTTACAATGGAGCTTCCAAGCAGAATGATGCTGCATTAAAAAAAAAGATGATTTTCGTTTTGTGAGAGTCTTCTTTTGGATTTTGATACAAATAATGCATAGCTGTCTCAACATCCCTCCATGCTATGGCCTAGTACATGTTTATGTATTTTTTTAAATGTCAATTGACAGTATTCAAATGTTAGTTTGTTATTTTTTTAAAGTTAGAATTTGTAATAAAATATTATATTGCAGATCAGAAAACCTTTCTTGTCATGAATTATTATAGTGGTATGTTTGAAATCACATATGTACTTGTATTTTTAATGGAACTGTTTGGTTTTTGATGAATAGTGGCAAAGAAGTGAGAGAGAAAGAAAGAGCCTGAAAGAGCAGGAAGCTTATACCGGTGAGCAAAGAGAGAATTTAAAAATTTGCACCCCCCCCCCCTTGAGCGCCAGGGATAAAAATCATGTGTTTTTGCATGATTTTTTTCTCAAGGGGGGGGGGGGTGGGGGCCCCCCGCCCCCCCCCCCCCCTGGATCCGCCACTGGGGTGAGCAAAGAGAGAGAGAGAGAGAGAGAGAGAGAGGAGAAAAAAAGGGGGGGGGGTATATACTCGTAAATAGTTTGACTCTCAAGGGAGATAAAGAAAGAAAGATGAAGACTCCTATAATGCCCATAAATGAATCACCCAGAATATTTGTGTAATTAATCATTTTGGATGGAAAAATACAAAAATCTAGCTTGATCCTTTCAAATGTTCCATTTCATTTTCAGACAAATTCCTCTTTTTTCTTCTGACGTTGCCACTATATTATCGTTCATCATCATTCATTCTTTTGAGTACAAATCTACTCAATTTGGAAGAAAGGAAACTGAATTGTGCATAATGATATCCTTCATGTAAAAACAAAATTACCTTTGCAATTAAGGAGTATTATGTAAGCTTATTTTTTGCTCTTACATTTTGGGTACATAATAGCGACACCCCTTGTGAAAATAGTTTAGATATATTACATGTAGGCCTACTATCTGGGGTCATGAATGTGCCTGGAATGAGAAATAAGATTGAGGGATATCTAGGCCTAATTCGCATTTTTATCTTTGATATATGTATATGTTTAGACAAACATGGGAGGAGGATAGCTTTCTATGTTTATTATAATTATAAAAGTAATAATAATGATAGGAATTATTATTAATACTATTATCATTAGGCCCTATTATTATCGTTATCATATTGTTATTATATTATTATTATTATTATTATTATCATAATTACAATTATTTTTTAATTATATTCATGGTATTGTATTATTATACTTTTATTATTATCGCATTAGGCTAGGCTGGAAAATGTTGTGTATACGATTTTCCTCAGATCAAATTGAACGAAAAAACTTTGTTTTGAATGGCCGACAGAGTATTGACCAATAGGAAGAGAGCATTCAGGAAGCTGTGACCAATCAGAGACAACAATTTCATACACACCGCCATTTTTAAATACCCTGTGTGAATTGTATTTTGTGTCGTGCAGCTGAAAAAGAAATGTTTTGATCTAAACCAGAAGAAATATCATCATTTCCAGTAAAAAGTTGAAGTCTCTGAGCCACAAGTGACCATTGCAGATGTATATCACCATTACGCCATTGATTAGGTAACTAAAACCCCTCTTTTTACCGTAAAATATAGAATCTAGATCTACATGCAAGGTCGTGCCGCACCGTGAGGTACCGACGCACGCAGGTCGCAGGTCGCAGCCCGACGGGCCGGCCGCGACCGAGGGAGTCAGACCCGGCCGTATAGCCTCACGCCCGTGAAGTGACTTTACAGACAGTTTTTCTTTTGTAGGCCCTAGTTAGGCTACACCATTCCAATGTGAATATGTTGTGTGAAATACAGGAAGAAAAAGATATTTGCAGGTGATCTGGTGCGGCATTATATTTTAATGTTGTTTCATGTTGATATTTTTCAAACTTTGAATCAAAGTGCTTTCACTTTCATGTAAAAACCCAGGGCCGGGCCAGCGCAGAGGCACAAAATATGTAATCTTTACACTACAGCCTGTGATTTTTTTTATGGCTTTAAATAATGTCAATAAATGCGCTCGTGAAGTGTCTAGCAAGCTCAGCTAAACTACTGGGTTATAGATCTAGACTAGTCCGCAAAAATGCAGACCATCCTCATTTTGAATTTGAGGACGCATTTTGTCAGTGTTTATAAGGAAGATCCTCATTCTCGGACCAGTGCAGTGCCCCTACTGATACTAGTAGGGTGTCTGAGAGACTCAGACGATGGACCACATCTTACAGTGCGGTGGAACGGGTTGCACAGACAAAGACCTGGCCCTTGTTGATTAATGAAACGGCCATTGCAACAATCGGGCGATCGAAGAACTTAATTAATTTAATTTGATTTTAATTAAGGAACTTTACATAACTATCTTGATCTCAGCAGACACGAACGAACGAGCGACTCGGTGTTAGCTCAATTGGTAAGGACAGTTTACATTTTGTAGTCTACATGTAGTTAATAAAACGTTGGATTTGTTGCTGTTGTCATGCCATGGTAACTTGCAGGTTTGAATCTCAGTATTTATTCAGTTCTATTTTTTGCCTTTATAAATAGTGAGGCAAAGCAAAAAATGAATAAAGTCTACTTGTTTGTGTTCTTACCTCTTTCCAAGCTGCTAATGGTGTAAAACTTATCAGCCAATCAGTTTGTAGAATCTAGACACTTTGCGAGCATGCTTATTGATATTTAAGCCGTAAAATTATTCTGCTTTGAAGTTTGAAGTAAGTAAATTCTTTTAATGGAGCTTTATATTAAATTGTTTCCTCTTTCTGATTTTCAAATACAGTGAATGCTGAATTCACAGAAAGAGCTTGGTGGATCCAAGGAGATTTGTTCTGAATTCTTCAAATTGGGTCCAAGGAATATAAACTGATTGAATCCGCTCCATGCTACGCCGCTTCTAATGATTGACCAGACTTCACACTTTCAAAGATAATCACTTTTCTCCAGAGACTGAAACAGTATACCTCAAGGATTGAAGAGACATGGCTGTTCAGGGAGTTGTCAGACAACTGAGAGATTTGGCCAAAGATCCACAGAACAGGGAGAAGATTGTAAAGGTAATTACATGTTTTGTTTGCTTTGTTTATGTTTTCTAATGCCAGTGAAAAAAATACACGGGGGCTCGGGGCGATTTAGCCCCCGAAAGTCGTAAAAGTAGCCCCCAAAATATTTTAAGTATTTTTTTCCCTGTCTAATGCTGTTTCAAATCAATCTAAAATGTGAATTCTACATAGCGTAAAGTTATTTTACAGGCGTTTTAAATTTTCATCGTGTTTGTTACTTTGTCTTCTTAATTTGTACCATATTGTCCCCCCCCCCCCTGTCAATAATAGTAGTTCTCTCTCTCTCTCTCTCTCTCTCTCTCTTTCTCATTCTCATTATCTGCCCCCCCCCCCCCCTCTCTTGCCAATTTAAGACATAATCATTTGAAGGATATCAGATCTATTAAAATAAGAATGAATTTTTCTCTTCCCTATTATTTCCCACAGGATCAAGGTTGTTTACCTGGCTTAGTTTTATTCCTGGACAACGATGACCCTATTGTTGTGTCAACTGCACTGGAGGTTTGTACATTTTATTTCGAAATCTGGCTCAACTTGTATAGGGGAGAAGATGGTTGGCAAGTTTGTATAGAAATCATTCTTGCCTTGTTTGACTATCAATTAATTAACATGTACGGTACTACAATTGTTATGTTGTAAATGATAACAAAATTACTAACTTGGAACAAATATTTAAGAAGCGTGTTGGGGCAAAACATTCCAATACCAATGCAGAGTCTGCTGATGCAAGTAAATGCGTATCTAATTCTATAAAAAAAAAAGAGAAAAAAAGAAGAAGAACAATTATTGTGCTTTTGCATGTGTAATGTATTTCATCATTGACTGGGTACACATCTCTTTTGGGGTAAAACTTATTTCACTGCACAGAGTTTTAAAACACATGTACAATGTATTCAATCCAACAGGCTATACAGTACCTATCGGAGAGTTCAGTCGACCGTCCACTAATGAAGAAAGAACTTGGAATGCTGGTTAGCCTAGAAGCTATCACAAACAAGTAAGAAATCAGTAGATATTGTAGTTTCTACTTTCTACACATGTAGGGATACAAAGATAAAAATTGACTTCCTGGGGAAATGGGATAACCGTAGGTATCAAGATTTAAAAACCCTGCCATGTTTTAAATTTATCCATTACAAAATCAAAAAAACAAAACAAAAATTATTATAATAAAATTGTCCATGTGTACTCTGTACATCTTTAAAACTAAAAGTTTTCCAGTTCTTTATTTCAAATATAAGTATGAATGTTTGCTTCCATCAGTGTGATACTAGAGGGTATAGAGACGTTATTTAATTCTAACTATAATGTCCTGCAGGTATATACTGCCAGCTACGGCAGGGAGTTCAGACACATCTGCACAGAATGGAAGTGCTCGAAACGGAATGTCAAGATGTTGAATTAATAATCTTTTTTAATTTTTACTGAATATGCTGGTTCAAGATATGGTTTTCAATGTCAGAGCAATAGAAATATTACACTTACTATAGTTACAACTTATTGCAATTTAGTCGAATGGCTGACATATCCATTACTCCATCTCTTTTCTGCAGTGCTGACAGTGACATAAGGAGCAAGAACCTCGCCCGTAGCATCCACAATCGACTGACTGCCCCACCCACCCCCGGCCCCTTGAAGGAGAGTAGTAACCCCAACATACCCAAGGGGAGCAGGGGCGGTGGAATGCACCCTGGTAGCAAGTTCTTTGTCGGTACTAGCAAGAAAAAAAAATCGAAAATCCTCACACTACAGATTAATGGCCTTATGAACATTGTGAGTATATTGTTGAGTCTTGGTGATATATTTAAGATTTTATTAATTCAGGATTCTCAGCTGAACCTTGGAAATAAGGAAAAAGCTGGAAAATTGAGTTCCCTTTTTTCCATCGAGTTGAAAGTCAAAGAAAATGAGGATGAAAAAGATCTCTCAAATCAGGAATTTCCTTGGCCCATAAAGAAACTAATTGGTCTCTTATATTTTGTGTCGTGCCAACAAGGAGAAGACAAGGATAATGATAATATGTTGACATAAAACCCGACCAGGGAAAACTCAAAGACTTTGATAATAATCTGTATTGAACCTTGGGTCATGGTATATAATGTGAATCTGTTCAGACAGTTCAAGCCTAAGATGAAAAAGGGCATTAGCTCTTGTTCAAACAACCTTCTAGCTTTTTAGCAGATGGTAGGCCTACATTGTTACCATATATGAAAGAATCATGCCATTGATACATGTGTCTCCTTTCTAGGCAAAGATGGTATATTGCAGACTGCCCTCTATTGACAGAAATATTACCTTGGACCCTCTGCAAGACTGCAACATATTTAGCCTTAATTATTCTCTCTGCCTCTCTTTGTCTCTGTCTCTCTCTCTCTCCATCATAGCTTTGTGAAGTTAGTAATTTTAGTTCCATACCTGGAATAAATCAGTTAATTTTGTTTTCTTGTCTTCATGTGTTAGTTTGTCAATTCAACGTTAGAATCAATATACTGTAGTCTTTGTTGTCAATGTTGCTTGTACAATATTTGAGTCATGCAGAGCCATAATAAACTACATCTACTTGTAAAGCCATGCCCTTCATTTACAAATGTGACGTCTTTATTAATCATTTAAAAAATCTCTTTATTCACCAGGAGTGCCGTAGATCTTGCGAAGAAGAGCTGTTGAAAGTCAAAGGGGTTGTTAGTTTCACCTTTGACCTTTTGAAGAAACGTTGTGAGCTGAGGACCAGAATAGACATGAAACCAGAGGTGGGTATACATACACATGTACATGTACATGTGCACCCTGTAATCAATCTATTTTTCAATTACATGATAAATTGATTTTAATTAAAATGAGATCAAGTCCAATAATTTTTTCTTTTTCTTTTTTTGTGTGTAGAGAAACGATTTGCAGAAAGTAAAATCTGATCCCCCACCCCCAAATTTAGATGTAGCTTGCTTAAAGGCATCGTTTAACAATGTTAAATCTGAGATGCATGGCCCTACGTGTTATCAGTGTCTGTGTGGTCTAATATTGAAGCCATGAAGTGCCTCAAATTCAAAAGGGTAAAAATCTTTAAGGTTTTACCATACTCTTTTTCCCCATTAGACTGTAGTGTAATGAAATCTATAAGGAAAACAAAAAATGAAATTTCGATATCCAATCATAAATATCTTGAAAATCAGACAGGCGATCGGTTTGTGAAAGTCATGGGGTTCCTGACTGACCTAAAGGCTTATAACTATCATTGCAGCATGAGCTAAATCCAGGATTTTGTTTCAGAATCTAATACAAAGTTACCCAGTCCCTTTAAAGAATCTTGAAAGCCATCTGCACATGTTTCTTTTATCACTTTCAAATACCTTGCAGGCCTGCCCCAAAATAAACTGTTTTTTGAAAGACCTTGATCTGTGTATGATAATCCAGATTTTCTTCTTCATAAAATCAATATTTAAAATCCAACTTCCTGCTGCGAAGAATGCAACGAGAATAATAATAATATAATATTCCGCTTTGATATAGCGCCCAATACAGTACATCAATGCAATGATGTGTCTAACTCTAAGCACTTTACATATACATTATTACCCGGTCATTAAATTCAGGCTTACCCAAAATGAATGCTTGCTTTCGTATTAACTTCTGAAGTTCATATTTGATGACCTAGAAAACTGATGTATGCAGTGCACTTTCCTGTTATGATGTAGTGAAACAGGAATTTACACAGGTATTGCATCAAACGGCTATGCTTGTGAATGTTCCACATACATGTGCATCTGTGCCAAGGTTGAAAATTGGTCTTTTAAAGGGCACTTTGTCCTGTATGTGTACAGGCATTGTTTCTTATCTCCACTTTTATTCTACCGATAGATGGATGATGATTGATAGAATTGCTCAGAAAGCTAAAAATTGATTCTATCTTTGAAAGAAAAATTTAAATCCCAAAGAAAACTGAAATTAATGTCATCATTTGGAAAGCGAGTACATGAACATGGAGTATCTTTTGATACCAAATTTGTTATTGTAGGGACTATATTTTCGATCAAAAGAAGGAATAGCCTTCAATTACATTTTAATCACAAAAATAACCAGAAAATTCTTGTGACAAGATCAGAAAATTACTGATCACTACTGAAGAAACAACCTTGCAACAGAAATTCCTTTCCTCCTTTCTCTCTTTATTTTTACTTACATGTATTATTTCTCCCTATTAAAATTCCTTTCCTCCTTTCTCTCTTTATTTTTACTTACATGTATTATTTCTCCCTATTATGTTGATGCTATGTACTTGGATAAAGCACAAATCTTCCCACATCTCCTTTATTCCTTCTTTTGATTGAAAATGTAGCCCCTATGCTAAAAAGTTAGTATGGAAAGATGCTACTTGGGATAAAGCACAACCCCCTCCTCCCCTAGCGGCCCCGCCTCCCCCCTTCATTAACCCTATCTTAATGAGGTTTTTACCAAGTCAAATTGACCCTCCCCCCCCCCCCCCACCCCCTGTGAATAAAGACTAGAGTACACCCCAGCAACCCTGCAGCTCATGGTTATAGGAACAGCTGAAACATGTCAATATCAATTATAAGCTCCATTAGGTTTTCCCAGGCTGCTCAAGATTTGTGTTTAAGAGGGACGTAATTTGATCTTTATTGGCAGGCTTATCACGCAGGAAAGTGCAGTTCAGGCAGAGAATTTCATTCATTAAAGGAACAAATGATAGGATCCTAGTATAAACCATTTTCTTTACTGTGATGAATAGATCATTTCGAAATGACTAGATTTGTATCCGAAAGATATTGAATAATCTTATACAACCAGCCATCCATTTTTGTCCATTATTGTTTTAAATATATACTATGATTTATTTCAGATATTTATATCACCCACATCTTTATGAACTTGAATGAAATTGACAGATTTATCTAATTGAACTGGACTCCCCACTAACTTATGGGGTCAAAAACATTTTCGGCCTCTCCGTGAGGTTAACAGAAAAACAATGGTAGAGAGATAAACCCTACTGTTCCTAGAAGTCGCCCCAGTATTTCTTCCATGCATGATTCCGGTCTCATGTTGAGGTTTCGGAATAAATATTAAATACTTCATCCCGGCTAAGTCCAACAGTAATTCCAGCCAAATCCCAGTTACATACCAGAAATCTCAGCATAAAACAATACAATTTTGACCTGTTACACATGTATCAAATATACAGTTGTTATAAGCTATTACTTTCATGTATTATATTGATGAGGTTATAAGTATAGGCTAATTGTATTAAGGTTTATGTAATATAATGTTGCACTATCTTGTATCTTAATTATGCAATTAATGTTTTCGATTTTGTTTGTTGAGGGAAAAAGTATTTCAAAACAAAATCAACCCCCCCCCCCCCCCAATAAAAGAAAACACACAGCCACTGTGGAATGGGCAACTCTCAAGCACAGTGTGTATTTGTGTGGGGGGGGGGGGGATTGTGTGTATTTTGGACAAAGGTGTGAATTGATAATTGATTTTTGATTTATTTCTTTATAGTTTACATTCTTAGTTTTTCATTTCTTGATGAAGGATATTTATGTACCATGCACTCATAGTGTTTGAGGCACCTGTAAGTTATGGATATAATATAGATTTCCTTGTACCAATATACAATATTTGAGGCCCAATGTTTATGAGTTGCCTATTGGTGTTGAATACTGAATTGATGAGGGTTTTATTTCTTTCTTTTTTTCTCTCATTTTCTTTCAGGTGCTTATTGCTGCCATTTCAAGGACGGAGACAATGTCAGCCGAGCAAGTCGTTAAGAATGAACATGGTGAAGAGGTAAGAAGAGTAAACCTAGAAATTATTTGTTAAATAAGGTACATGTATCTTGTAATAGGGACATTAACTACTCAGAGGGGAGGGGAGGGGGGGGGGGTTATGTTCAATTGGGCCAAAGTAATTTGTTTTTAAATCTTGGTTCGTTATTTTAGAACCATTCAGGGCATGAAGTTTATATTATGCATGCTTCGTTATAGGTGATTTTATTTTGAGGCCAGACAAGTATATGTAGGTTATTCAATGAGGTCAATTTCTGTCTGTACATGTTAATTTCCTGATACTTTATTTTTGTCTTTAGAAGAAAAGAAATTTAATTATGAATCAGTAATTTATTTAAAACTAAGTTTTGTATCTGTGGACCAAGAATAGCATTTGCTCGGTTTAAAATCATATCAGTGTATGCCCTCCTGGCTCCAGTCCAAACAGACAATTTGTTGTAAAATGCTGTGGGGCAATAAGGTATATATTTAGGCATCAGTCACAGGGAGAGGCCTTCACTTTTTTGACCAACCGGCATTACGTAAATCACTGCTCCTTTTGCCTTTCACTCTATAAGGAAAAGCATCATGGTACATTTCCTTCACCCAAAGGCTCTCTAAAAAGGTAGAGGGTGGGGGGGGGGGGCATTTCTTGCTGGGACATCCAGTTTTCTCTGTGCGAGAAACTTGTACACCCATTGATGGTACATGTATTTCCACTAAGTCCAGTGTCAGCGAATTATGACCTGAGTATGGAAACTTCCTACTACATTTAAATCTCTTTAAAGCCTATCAGTACTAGTTTGGCTAGGAGGGATTAGACCACCCTGCAAGGTCGCTGGACAGGTGGTTATCTCATCGAGCCAGCTCTCAACTAACATAAAAAAAGAGGACCATGGGGGACCAACAGGCACCGATTAGGCATTGTTTGCTATATAGAGGGCGCAAGTAGCTATAAGTAGTGCAGTGGGGCTTTAATCATTATAATTTATCATTAGTGAAGAAAAACAGTATAAATGAACGCTCTTGCTCTTTGGCTTGGTATCATCATCACACAGGTGATCCTATCCTTCGGTGCCAACCCAGCCATGGCCAACAAGGAGAACAGCCATCACAGTCTACCAGACTACCTCCCGGAGGACAACAGTCCTATCAGAGGGTGCCACAACAAAGCCATCAAGAACATCGACCAGGGTGACGAGGAGAGGCGAGGTAGTTGGATCGGTGCTGCTGCATCATTCATATCCACCAATTTCTACTGGTGATGGGTTAGAGAGTCAATGTCGTGAACTTTGTACTGTGTGACCGAAGGGTCGAAGGTCAACTGTGTCTGTATTTGTTTCTATATGTGTGTGATCAGGGAGGCGTTTCACAAAACTTGTCATGAGTGACAAATGACAGTTTTTGTTATAAGCTACTGAAATCCTTGCTTCTGATTGGTTATAAGCAGATTTTGTCACTGATTTTATCATTTGTCATTGAAAAAAGGCTTTGTGAAATGGGCCCCAGGGCCACATGACGGATTCTCATGACATTTCTACTGGTGATCAGTCATAAGGAGTCGAGTCTGCCAGTGGAATCAATGCTATGATTGTGAATTTTCGATTATCAGATTATGGGTTTAAAGTCTTTAAAATCCTTTCTTTATATTATATTACACAGTTTTCTTTGTCTCCATTACTTTCCACTGGTAATGGGTATAAGTACGAGTAGAGTCATCATGCCACAAACTTGTTATTGTCAGACCAAGGTTCAAAG